>NC_056745.1:1357726071-1357821071 GCF_019279795.1 Protopterus annectens
CAAATGCACACTATCTGCTGCATTTGCTACAACTGCTATAAAACTATGTACTGATATTTATTTGTTATTCCACCAGATAAACAACTGCAAACTAACATAAACAGTGATAACCAAACTTTGCACTGTGATTTGGAACAGCTTATGAAAACACAATTACTTCTGATAAAAAGTACAGCTGCATGAAAATATTATATGAACATTTTTTTTATTTATATTAACACCGTACGCTAGCTGTCACTTGTCTATTTTTTCTAGAAGTTTGCATTATATCAGCTATTCCTGGAGCTGATAACAATGGAATGCTTTTCATTTTACATTTTTCCATATCTTCAGAAAAGTTCCATGGCAGAACTGTTGCACATTCCAGTTATTTAATGCCTTCATGATGTGCTGTCCATAAAGTATGTAGTTTACATTTGTGTCACAGCTCTGCCCTAACTCTACAATTTGGAAAGCACTGAAAGGCAGAGTTCATTACTCCTATACAATTCTAATCTGTTTTGTTCCAGAACATCTCATATTTACTATTCAGACTTTCAGTTCACAACTTGAATCTTTTTAAAACTTTTTAGCTGTTAAAGTCTCCACTGGAAAGTTCTAGGGCCTTACAGTTTATTTATGAAAGGATTAATACTGCAGCAGTGAAGAACATCCAATATGAGCTACTAGCATCTTAAATTCTGTGTAAGTCAATTACACCACCAGTGTGCACAGAATCAGAAACAGTTATTGTAAATAACGAACATGCAGAAATAGTTCTGTTCTGCACCACTGGAAAAGACCAGTGCTGATTTGTTCGATTTTAGTTAAATATCTATAGAAAGTATATATTTTGTATGTATACATTGTCCATCCCTATAGAGCCTTTTTCAGACAAAGCCAACCTGATAAACATACCAAAAGAAACAAGCAAAGGGAAATGTAAAAATGTTACTAATCAAAGTCAGGAGCCTAAACAAGAAACTCCCTATAAGCCCTTTTCACCCTGGTGGACAGTGATGTCTGTGTAGTGACGTGGACATGGATTAAAATAGCAGAGAGGACACTGACTGTGCATGTCTCTGATGGTAATTGTTGACAGAATCTAACTTTTTATATTATATTTTATATATTTAATATGTATTACAATTGTATTTTAACGTGTTCAGTTATAAGTTGTATTCTGGTTCTCCTGTGTATATACACTTGTATGTTAATATTGCATGATGTTTTGTTTTTGTATTTGTTTATCTGCAGAGCTTTTCTTCTCGGGTCTCTGCTGAAAAGGGGCTCTGCTGCACAGTCGGACTAACCTGTTTAACAAATGTCTGATAAATAAATAAATGTTTATAAAGCTTTCCACACGTTTATACCTGCTGCTATGCAACAGAAGAAAAAAAGGTGGAGTTGTCTTAATTTTCATCCAGAAAAGACTCACATCAATACTGGTAAAGCAGCATGATACAGTAGATTGCAATCGTTGCACCATAACTATAGGAATTAATTCGAGGAGGATAGAAAAGACTGTGAAGAGAGACTGGATAAGCAATTCACAAGGAAACAGTGGGAGTACATATGTATTGCTTCCAAATATGCAGCAAAGTCTAGAAGATTTAGGATCTTTGCATGGAAGTGTTTGCATATGTATTTTTATATCCCAAGAAGACTTCAAAGAATTTTTCCTCAGATAGATGGCAAATGTTGGAGGTGCAATGGGGAAGAAAGATGTCACTGGGAACATATGTTTTAGGAATGTAATGAGTTGTCAGACTTTAAACATTCCCTGAAGAGTACTCTTTCAGAAATATTGGATGAGCAAATGGGTCTAACTAAGGAAATTATATTTTTTGAGCTAGGATACAGGATCTGGATTGTCTAGACATAGTAAGGCCTTGTTAAGTTTAATTCTGGTGGCTGCCAAAAAATAATTAGAAGAAAATAGAAATACAAATCTAAACCAACCGTATTAGAAGTAGTGAATAATGTAAAAGAGATAAAAGAACTCAAAGTGGGATCTTTAGAAAAGGGTATGAACAAATTACACAGAAAAAATGGAAATTGTGGGAACAATACATGCAGAATAATATTTTACAGTAGGAGTGAGGTTTAAGGGATGGCAGGAATTGAGCAATTTATGTAATGTTGAATTGATGATTGTACAGAAGACTATATGTGTTTGTAACTGTGAACATGTTAACATGGTTTGTTTTATTTTAGATAAATGTATGTTTGCCTATTTCTTAAGTGATAATTCAATAAAGGTGCTAAAAAAACATCTTCCAATCTGTGCATCTTTATAATTTAGAGCTAAGTGAATTAACTTGTAGCCAGATATAGAAAAGTGCTAGTATGTTTTGGCTGTTACACAGTCTGCAATAAAACTGAAGGCTTACTCATAATTACCTCATGGAATAGCAAGTCTCTCACTTTTTCGTAGTCGATGTTTCTCTAAATTGGGCCTGTCTAAGTCATGCACTGGCAATATTTTGAGATGAAGGTGAAGGCGAGTTTTACTTTTGTTTCATACTTTCTCCCTTTTCTCTGAATTTGTGTGATCTCAAAACAGTTATGTTTAGAGATCAGATTGTGTGGGCTTACGCTCACATTGGAGAGTGTAGGCAAAATAATTGTGTGTGTGTGTGTGTGTGTGTGTGTGTGTGTGTGTGTGTGTGTGTGTGTGGGCACGCGCGCGTGCGCAGTTTTGGGAATGCCACTGTTTTGAGACTGCTTCCTTCTGTAGATTTAGATGCTGAAGTTTAGATTAGACAAGTGTTGACTAAACAACATTCAATGAAGAATACTGTACCCCTATAGAATATTAAGTGGAGTGCTAATGAAGCATTGGATAAGGTATTTGTTTAAATTGTCTCCTTCTTAAATTCAACAGTATCACTGATATTTTTATTATCCAAGTAAACCTCAGGTGTATCCAAATTGTCTCCAAATCCATTAAAGGACAACTCCACCCTCTAGTATAGGTAACTTTATGCCAGAAGTATTATCGATATAGTGTCACGTAGATATAGATTGGTGGTTAGAAAGTCTTCAGTATCCTTCAGTTTCTTCACTTCCATTTTTATCTTTTCACTACTAGAGATCACGAAGAACCAACCATCATTTTATCCTGCTCATATCTTATGTTGCTTCAGAAAGAAAAGAAATTTGTCTGTCTGCATGACTCAGAGTAAGCAACATACTTTCTGTAATATTTATGTTAGCCACTGCTCACAGCTTATGTCTGAGACTTTTTTCTGAATTCAATAAAATACTATGATGCACACATATAGAGCATCTTCTGTATGGAGACATGCATGAATGAGCGTGCCTTCGTTGAAGGTTGTGCATCAGGGCTGGTAACTCGGCACGTAAAAATCCACTACCAAACATTAGCGGACCGGAGTTCCGCTGTGGTGACCCCTAACCAGGATAAGCCAAAAGAAACAACAACAACAACAACAACAACAACAACTGTGATGCACGCATAGCAGTTAAAGTGACACACTTTTCAAATAGGTATTTGGTGAAGAAATTTATATATATATATATGTGTGTGTGTGTGTGTGTGTGTGTGTGTGTGTGTGTGTGTGCGCGTGCATGTGTGTATATTGCATGTCTTTATCTGATTATAAATTCATTTTAACAGTGTGTATCTGCTTTAGCTAAGGTCTTTAAGCCTATATCACTAATTCCAAAATTCCAGTACATAGTTGCACTGCATTTTTGCTGTTTACATGGTCTAACTGTTGTTATTTAACCCTAGTTTTATTCCTATGTACTGAGTGTATGTCAGGCTAGTTCAGGACTTGTCTTCACATTAAGGTTGTTCCAGGACAGTCATCTTAGAGCTAATGATCTAATTGCCCCCCCCATCCACTCACCCTGTTGTAGTTGTATTTTTAAACCCAGTGCATCTGTTGTTGCCTGCCCCTTATGATAATTTGATAATGTAATTCCCTCCCTCTCCCCATTCATGGGCTGTTGATGATAAGCAGATAAGTATTATGTACTATATTAAGAATTATTACTGCACATGCTCATCACAAGGTTAGGACTGTGTGTTCACCTTATGATACTCTTTGAATACTCTCATTAAACAGAATATTCTCAAACTTTCACTGAAATTACAAAACAATTTTTATACATAACTGCTGTATGTACAATCCACTAAGTTGCACGTGGGCTTTCCCTTTATTAACTTTCACCTCAGAAATATCTTAGAATGTATAAATGTGTATAAATGTAAATAGAAACAACTACTCTGTGTTTAACTGGAACTTAGTATAATGCAATGTAAGCAAATGGAGCTTTTCTTCCTGGGCCTCCATTGAAAATGGGTATTACCCAGTCAGACTTTCCTAGTAAACAAAGACAAATAAATAAATAAATAAATAAATAACTAAATAAATAAATAAAATTATTTTGCCAAGTCTCTCCCCTTAAAGATAATGTCTAAAGGCATGAAATAATTTTCTTTTCAATCAAAACAAATGTCTGCATGCATGCATAACATGTTTTTTTGTGTAAAAAGAAGTTTGTTTTGCAGCCTTTAGAAAATTATACAGTTTTAAAGTTATCTTCCAAAAGTGGAAGACTAAACATACTGAGCCATGTTTTCAGTATTAATATTAATTGCCAGAAGGGAGACATTTATGTCCCTCTGGGTTCCAGCTCTACTGATGGTGGATTAGAGTAAGTAAGTGATTGTGTATTAGTTATGTAATTGCCAAACTGTTAAATAATTTTTTGCCAAGCTGTTAATTTAAATGCTTTACCCCATGCTTGGGTCCCCTCCAGTTATCTATGGTATGATGCTAGGTATTCTCATTAGGATGATATATTATTATCAAACTCAGGATGGCTAAGGCCAGTCCATACCAAATGGGACCGTTTATTTTGAGCACAAAAAGGGAGACTGAAAATGGCTGACAAGGGCAGCTAGCCTAGTACTTAGCTATGAAGCTATGAACCTATAAGAACAGGGATGAGTTATACCACAGCACTACTTAAACAAACTGGTAATTACTCTGACCAGTGCAATGTTGCTTTTGCAATGCAATTCGAGAAAATTAAGGATAGTATGAAATATAGTCAATAGGCTTTATGTACCTTACCAGCAGTTTGAAGTGACGATTACTGACCACAGATGACTAAACAGAGCTGCTAAATTGGCAAAAGTGTGAGAAAGGGTATTGAAAATGCCTACCAATGGCACATTTGAATACCTAAACAAATTATTTAATGCATTTGCCTTATAAGGAAAAAGATATATAAATATACCATGAAAGGATTTTTAGCAATTAACAAATCGTAGTAATTCAGGGAAAAGAATAACCGACACAGTTTGCAGGAATAATCTAAGAAGCCAAAAACTCACAATGCTGTCAATGTAACTAAAGGCAAACTGTAGTTCAGAGCAATGGTTTGGAACCATACCTCTCAACCTTTTAGCAGAAGATATCTAGGCAAAGCCTAAAATGATGGGGGGTGGGGGGGGGGGGGGCAAAGGTCCAAACATAAGGACAGATTTTAAATATTGCTCTTACAGACTTTGAAAGTTGCTAGACTAACAGCATTTGTCTTAGTATGCATTTTCTGAAGGAAATAAAGCCTGAAACGTATGACATGATTTACAGTCAAATACAGGCTACTCTGCCTGCCTCACATCACACTATTCAACTGGGAATAGAAACTCTAAACTCTAGCTCTACTGACTCCTGCCCTAAGCTACTGCTAACTGGTGTCTGGCGAACCTGGCCTTTCCTACAGTCAAATACAGGCTACTCTGCCTGCCTCACATCACACTATTCAACTGGGAATAGAAACTCTAAACTCTAGCTCTACTGACTCCTGCCCTAAGCTACTGCTAACTGGTGTCTATTCAACTGGGAATAGAAATACTAAAGTCTAGATCTACTGAGTCCTGGCCAACGCTACTGCTAACTGGTGTCTGGCGAACATGGCCTTTCCTACAGTCAAATACAGGCTACTCCGCCTGCCTCACATCACACTATTCAACTGGGAATAGAAACTCTAAACTCTAGCTCCCCATTTGTCCACGCTTTCTCGTGTTCACTATCTATTCAATATTTTCAGGTGCTCCTTGCCTAAGTTTGTCTTTTAGGCTTGTTTGTCTTTTTAGCTAGTACTCTCAGTTCCCTGAACCTTGTAAATTCCTTTATACACACTCACCTGCTCATGGTGGCTCTCTCCCGTGGCACTGGCATCTTCTTTTAAAAAAAAAAAAGGTAACTTTAAAAAGGTAAGGGTAAAGTTCCATTTTGAAAGGCCTTTCCTACAGTCAAATACAGGCTACTCTGCCTGCCTCACATCACACTATTCAACTGGGGAAAGTATTTACTGCCTCTATTCTCCTTAACTTGTTTCAGCTATCTGTTCCTCCTCTACTCCATATACTGTTATCTTATCCTTATTCCTGCCTTTCTCTCATACCTATCTCTCACTGCTCCCTTCCTTCTATATGCTTTACACTGGCTCTGTATTAGCTTTTTGCTATTTAACTTACTAGTGTTTCTGGTCTCGTCTTACCCTTTCCTATACTCTCACCTATTCCCTTTCTATATAGCTACAGCCAGCCACCCCCCCCTCCCTATATCCCTCTATTATATGCTTGTATCTTCCTCCAGGTAATAATTATTATATTAGAGACTTTCTTAGCTGGCTGGTTTTCTACCCCCCCCCCCACTATAATTTAATTTTGACTTTTTTTAACATGGAACATGAACACTATTGATGCTGAAAAAATCTCCCTCTCATATTAACCTAACCAAACTAACACCTCCACTACAAAGACCCCGTCAATACAAGAAGAGAAGAGTATAGTAGACTGGATACTCACAAATAAAGTCAAAAAACAAAAAAAAAGTAGGGCTGAACTGAGAGCATGCAATTGGAAATTGCTTAAAACACTTCTGGAGGAGGAGAGGCAATTCTTTTTAACTATACTCTTATCCATACTTGATCAGCTTAGAAATCTGGCTAAGAAAATAATAATCTCAAGAAAAAAAAAAATTCTACTGTGAAACCAGGAAAACTCATCTTAACAATTTCTAGACAATCTCAGTATCATAGACTAATAGACTCCTTTCCCAGAATTTGCCAAAACTCCTTCCCACTAAATGCTGACCTCTCCTCCCCTCCAAACCTTTAATGCTTTTTTTCTTTTCCTTCAGAAAGCTGCCAAAGAAATTGCATATGAAAGTCTCCTATATTATCCCACTACATAAAGGTGGTAACTTTGACTATTCCAACTTTTAGACCCCATTCTTCTTCTCTCCCCCCTAGCAAAAATCATGGAGCAGCATGGCTTTAGACCCATCACAGTACCACCACTGCCCTTCTTTCTTTTGTAGATACATCAACAAAGAATCGCTTATTAACGATCTTCAGACTGTAATCCCACAAGCAACCTTGCATAATATGTGCAGACGCTGAACCCTATCTGTTCCATCACCACCACATCCACTACTGAACTGACTGACCCAAAATATCTTTAATACTGTAGAAAACATGGTTTTAGACTTGCTCTCTCCTACTAATCCAATCCCACAAGCAACCTGCATACAATATGCAGGCTTGACGACCATCTGTTCTGCACCATCCACTGACAGTCTCTGACTGACCCAAAATTTTATACTGTAGAAACATGGTTTTTTTAGCGGGTTCTCCTACCTAAAAACAGAACTGATCCCTATATCGAACAAACCTTTTCTAACCCCAAACTTGCAACTTGCTATAACAACATTGCTCGCTCTTCCACTAGTAACCCCTTTAGGATTGTATAAACCTAAAACTACTAGGCTGGCTTGATTTCCAAAACTTCCTATAAATCTCCTCTCACCTCCACTATTGCCCATAAAATATTACACCTACCTGACCTCTCTCAACAATTATTTCAATCCTCAGTGATTTGCCAGAAAACCAGACAATTTATGAGGAATAGGCCAAAAATTTGAGGCAAAAATCTGGATATACTGCAAAATCTGGACGGTTAAGAGGTATGCTTGGAACATATAGTAAGTTAGACTGCAGTTGGTAAAAATCTAGAATTTAGCAGTCAAAGTAGCTTGAGGTAATTGCATCTGTAAGGACTGGCACTTGAATTTACGGTTACCCATCCAATCATCCAGATTGCATTAGAAGAGGGCCAGTGAGGTGCTCTGTTTGACATGAAGTGGGAGTCGATTCTAAAAGTGTGGTAATCTCTGGGAGACAAATCTCTCCCTCCAGCAGGTTATATTAATGTCATATACTAGGTTAAGATCTTTAGAGCGAGTAACCCATGTACCAGTTCAATTGCAGATATGCATTATTTCCAATAAAGCAGGATCAGAAGTTGTCTTATATGCAAGGCAGAGATTGCATCTGAATAGTCTGTATGAAACAGAATATAGTGACAGTGATTTCAGACAATCCACCTAGGACAGATGCTGAAGACCTTGAATTTTCCTTGTGAGGAACCTTTGTGTCTCTCCTATCACTGCAGGTGCTTGGAAAGGTACATATCAAAAGGGGTGTTGTACTCAATTACTGGCCTGATGAGGGAAGAGTACAGGGAGGTTATAACTTCTTTTTTTCTGGAGGCAATGCCCTTACTTATGAGATGAGCAATATAGAATGCCCTTCTTACCACTGTGGAGACATAGTGATCAAAGGTAATGTTGTTGTCAACCTGTGTACCCAGGTCTCTCACCACTGAGTGTGTACTTAGGGTGTTGCTATCAATGTGGTAGTTAACAGGAACATTGCTCTTACCGAAAGGGATGATAATACATTTTTTTGCATTGAGGTGAAGGCCATGACTTTGGCACCAATCATTTGTTTGTATAAGACCCTCTTGTAGGATGCTGACATCATTTGGATATTCTATCACTTCTCCCAGCTTGCATTTCTCAGCAAACTTTGCCAGTCACTGACCTTTAGTTTTTGCTTGCACTTTGGAGAAATGGATTCCAAACAGTAGAGGTCCCAGGACTGATCCCTGTGGAACAACACTAGCTATGGGTATGCTGTTGGAGGTGGATTCCCGTTTTTTGACTGTATGGATTCTATTGGTGAGCCAGTTAGCGACCCCCCCCCCAACAATAAAAAGGTTGATGTCTAGCTGGGTGACTTTGTCAATAATGCCTGAATGGGGAATAGTGTCAAAAGCCTTGGCTAAGTCCAGGTAGGCTGTATGCACAGTTTTCCTGTCATCTATGGCTCTGGTGGCTATCTCAAATAAGTCCACCATGTTTAACAGGCATGATCTCCTGAAAAATCCAAACTGAGTAGGATCAAGTGTTTGGAAATTACATATATCTTTGTTGATAAAGTCCATGATGATTCACTCCATGGCCTTGCAAATAAGGCTAGTCAGGCTAATAGGTCTATAGTTCCCAGGGCAAGTGGAAGCACCACCTTTGCTCAAGGGAATAATGGTGACTGTTTTCCATTCAGCTGGGACAAAGCCAATGCTTAGACTAGGATTGAAAAGAGTACCCAATGGTGTTGCTAATTCTTGTTGGAGCCTATGTAGGATGTAGCTTGGGATGTTATCAGGTCCCATAGATGCAGTGTTTTTGGCCTTACAGAGGACATTTACGACCTGCTCTTTAGAGATACAAGGTAGGGGACAGGTGATAGGGATGTCATAGGGTACGTGTGGTGGGAACAGGGGAGTGAAGTTTTCACAGCCAACAGGTTAGCTATGTCCACAGGCTCAGTATATGTGGTTTCATTAACTACCAGTTTGGCACAAATTTGGGTCTTTCCTTTTAGGTTATGGATGCAACTAAAGATTGGCTTATGGCTGTCCTTAGTTGAGGAAGCTAATTTGGATTTGTAGTTTGCTTTGGAGGACTTGGTGTTTCCATTTTAGGGCTCACTTCCTCTTACTCTTAGACAGCAATTTCTTCCTCTTATTGCAAAGCGTGTTAATGGCAGTTGTCTGCCAGGCAGGTTTGCTCTTCCTTGAGAAGCTTGTTTTGGTCCTATTAGGTACGGCCCAGTCAATGCAGTTATACAGGTGTTTGTATAAAACTTGGATATACAACTCGGCATAGTTGCCAGTTCCATCTGAGGGGGAAGGTGCAGTGAAGCTATTTATACCATCCAGTAAGAGGTTATAATCTGCTTTGGAGAAGTTTTTTAGTTTAGTTGCTGCTTTGGGGGGGGGGGTCAGATGTGATAGTTACATTGAATGAGACTGATTTGTGGTCAAATATCACCAGGGAAGACCTCACAGTGGGGGTGCTACAGCGGCCTCCCATATTGGTAAACACCAGATCCATGATGTTGCCACCCCTTGCGGCAGTGTCAAACAGCTGGTCCAGGGTATTGGAGTTAACGAAGTCAAGGAACTTTGGGCAAGTGAGTTTGAGCACAAGTAATTTACTCATTCAATGGATGGCAGTTAAAATCATCCAAAACAATGGTGTTTGGATGTATCTGGAAAGACTCAAGTAGATACAAATAAGCATAGTGGGTGTCCTGATTCATGGAGGGGGTCCTGTAGCTGGCAATGACTTGAATAGGTATCCTACCAACAGTTAATTGCACCTGAAGTATCTCCAGGAAATCATACTATTTAACCAATTTGGAGGTGTATTTATCAGGGAATCATACTATTTAGCAAATCTGGAGGTGCGTTTATCAGGGAATCGTACTATTTAACCAATCTGGAGGTGTGTTTATCTTTAATGAATATTCATACACTGCCTCCTTTACTTCTCATGCCTTCAGTTTGTGGTCTGAATGTGTGGCAGGAGGTGAAACCCGGTATGGCTGGAGTGCTCTCCACAGCCTTGAACCAGGTCTCTGTGACTGTACAAATGTCTGCATCTTCCAAGGTGAGGACCGCTTTCAGTGAGTGCAGTTTTATGTTATTTATTTATTTATTGACATTTGTTTACTGGGAAAGTCCACTGAGCTAAACAGAGCCCATTTTCAGTGGAGGCCCGGGGAGAAAAGCTACGATGTACAAATAAAACAAGGTCTTCACATAACAGAGATGGCTAAGCAAGGTAGTTTCCTATTTTCAAGAGTCTCTACAATATAAACTTTGGTAATAAAATGATACAACTTGCTACATAACACGATTTAGGAATAAAATGAAACAAAAGACAATAGGCAGATGATGCAAAAGTCAACAAGTTCAAAGAATAATCAAATAACAGAAAGAATAAAGCAAGATCTGTCAAACTGAGAGCAAAGCAGCTGTAGAGTCTATATCTGATATTAAATATGGAATGAGGAAAGTAAGCAGAGATAAAAGGTTAAATAATTTACACAATGATAAGGTTAGTAGTAAGTATGCTTATAATCAGGTAAAAAAAAAAAAACGTTTAGGGAAAAAGGACCCTTAGAGTGGAGGACAAGTATGATTTATGAGGTTAGATAGCCACTGCTGGGTCTAAGGTCAGGGGAAAGAGAGTTAGGTAATAGTGTTAGACAAGGGGGGAGCAGTTGCAGATCCAGTTGTAGAAAAAGTGTTCATGGATAGCAGTCTTAAATTTGATAGGGTGTTGTTCAGTGTGGACAGAGAAGGGGAGATTATTCCAAAGTCTGGCAATAGTCCAGGAGTATAGGAGTTTACCTGCTGGTAGATTAGGTTTGTGGACTTGTAGTAGGTTTTGATTTTCTGAGCATGATGACCTAGTAGGGACATAAAGGGAGAATAAGAAGCTGAGCGCAGGGCATTCTTGTGGTTTGTAAATTAGTCTGTGAGAGATAGTTAGTTGAAGGTGTAGTAGGTAATGGGGAAATTCAAGCCAATTAAGATTTCTTAAGGCTGCACAGTGATGGGTTGAATGGCAACAGTTAGATGCAAATTTGACAATTTTGTTGTATCAGGACTCTAATTTTAGTTTTAGAGAGGATTGCAGGTTAGTTAATAAGGGGGCACCATAGGTTAGAGAGGGAAGAAGGAAGGAGAGTGCTAGGGCTTGTTTGGTTGAAGAGGAAAGAAATTTATTATGTCTGTAGAGGAGGCCAAGTTTTTTATGGGTTTTAGAGATATTAGATTGGATATGTAAGTCAAATTTTAGGTTGACATCTATTATGACCCATAAGAGTTTGGTACTAGTTACGAGTTCAAGATGTATTGAATTCAGATAGAGAATGTTAAAGTCTTGTGGGGTGAACAATATAAGTTTTTTTTTTTTGGCACTTAAGGAGAGATGATTTTCATGGAGCCAAGTTTCAACAGTAGAGAAAGCTGTTTGGGTCATTTGTTGAAGGATATCAGAGTTTGGTGTGGAGCAGACTATGGTCGAGTTGTCTGCATATTGTACTAAAGAGGAATGTGGTATGGCTAAGTGTATGTTGTTAATGAATATGTTAAATAGAAGAGAACCAATGACTGAACCTTGTGGGACACCTGTAGGGTTGTGGAGGTAGGGAGAGATAGAGTGTTGCCATTTGACTGCATGTTGCCTGTTTGTGAGATAGCTATTGAACCAGTTAAGAGACTGAGAAGACAGCCCTAGGGAATAAAGTTTAGAGAGAAGGATATAATGCAATATAGTATCAAATGCTTTAGAGAGATGTAGAAAGAGCAGATGCGATATGGCCAGAGTCATGGATTTTATTGATGATGTCTAAGAAGGATATTAGTGTAGTGGAAGTACTGTAGCCAGGACAAAATCCATGATGGGTTGATGAGAGGATGTTGTTGTTTAACAGATAGTAGACTAGTTGTTTTTGGATACATTTTTCGAGAATTTTACATATAGGGGAGAGAAGAGCGATAGGTCGGAAAATAGAGATGTCAGAGGAAGGGCATCCTTTATGGAGGGATAGAATAATAGCTTTTGTCCATAAGGAGGGAACATACGCTTCTTGGATTGATCTGTTAATAAGAATGTTGATATGATAGGCTACTATATCAGTGGCAATCTTAAGGAATTTGGCAGGGATATTGTCACCTGAGTTGGAGCAGAGTTTTAGCTTTAGCAATATTTTTTATGCAGGTAATAGGAATAGGAGAGAGATTAAATTCAGTCTGAGAAAGGGGTTTGTTCCAGTTTTGTGGAGAAGTATTTGGGGATGTAGTATTGTGTGGAATGTGGGAAGAGGAGGAAGACTTGGGCTGGTGATTGTTAGGTAGAGAGGAGAAAAAGGAGGTTGTAAGGTTAGCTATTGTCATGAAATATGAGTTAAATTTGGAGGCAATAAGGTCAGGTGACATGTCAGGGAGAGGACAAGGGTTTGATTAAGTGCCAGGGTTCAGTAGATTATTTATGGAAGACCAGAAGAGTTTGGGGCTATTTTTCCTATTTGATTGTAAGTTCCAGAAGTAGTGTTGTTTATCTTTGTGAATAAGTTTTTTGAAAGGTTGTGGAGTTGTTTGTAATAGATTAGGTTGGTAGGGTTACCATAATTTTACCAAATCTTCCAGGCTTTGTCCCTATTTCTCATGGTTTCTTTTGTGGTTTTAGAAAGCCAAGTGGCATGATTGGATTTGATTCTGATGGATCTAATAGGTGCCAGATTGTGGACAATGCTAAGAAAGGTGTTATTCAAATACAGAATGGCATCATCTAGTGGTAAGGTTTTAGACAGTGCCAGTTATGGGTACTAAGAATAGTATTGAATTTGCGGGGGCAGAATTTTGATAAATTATTTGTGTATCTAATATTGTGGGATTTTAAGAGAGATGAACATTTATGGATGGTGTAGGCTGGGCGATGATCACTAAAGGAATTTGCAAGTGTGCCAGCAACTGGATACTTAGAGGGGTCTGAGATCAGGAGCCAGTCTAGAATTGAGCCAATGTTAGTTCTGAAGTTATATCTAGTAGTAGAAGTAATTAGCTGAGTAAAGTGGAATAGGTTAATGTTATTAGGTGATTGGATAGAGGAAGTAGCAGCCCAGTCTATGTTCATGTCACCTAAAATGATGGTTTCATTTTTTATTGTGAGGGTGATCCAGGACAAAATATTTTTTAGAACTGGGATATTGTTTCTAGGTAGAATATAGATGACTATAATACAGAGTTTTTTTGAATTGTTAAAGTCAAGGAAAGAAATTAGGATTTCAGTGTTATGGAACTGAGGAAAAAAAAAATAGGCAAGGTGGATATGTTAAAGGTATTAGGGTAAATTAAGGCCACACCACTTCCTTTTTTATGTTGTCTGTTGGACCTGATTACATTGGAGTTAGGAGGAAGGAATTCAGAGTCCTGGATGTTGGGTTTCTGCCAGATTTCAGTAGCCGCTATGATGTGTGTTTTATTTTGGGTTAGCCAGGCGTGAATGTCAGAGGTTTTATTGCAGATGCTTTGAAAGTTAATGGTTGTTATATGGAAGGTTTTAAAGAAGGAGGGACCTGGGTTATGGTGTATGCCACGTGAGGTTACGAGGGAGTACATGAAGAGAATAAATTTGTATAAAGAGTCTTTTAGCATGGTGAGAAAGAGGGAAGGAAGCTGTACCAGAATATTGTGCTTGAAGAATAATGAATAGTTAATAGCAAGTATCAGGGGTTTACTGCAAAGGAGAGGAGACTATGGGTACAGTCTTGGAGAGATTAGGGAGTAGTAGTGCTCTCTGTGATTAGATTGTTAGAGTGTTGGGTTGAATATGAAAGTTGGGGAGCATGGGCCTAGTGCTGTGAAGTTAGCGAGGAGTAGCAAGGTTATAGTAAAAGGGAGTAGGTATTTTAGGGATGTGGTGAGGGAGGACATAGTGAGAGGTAATCTAGGGGATGAAATGGGATTTTGTGGGAAGATAGATGGAGAAAACATTTGTGAGGTAAGTGGATTTGAGGGGGATAAAATGGCTTGTTAGTGATTGGTGGGTGTAGGAGGAAGAGGGTGTGGCAAGGAGAGGAAGTGGGTGTAGGAGGGAGAGGGTGTGGTCAGGGGAGGAAGAGGGAGTGGTAAGGAGAGGATAAATGTAATTGATGTGGGGGTGGGTGGGAATGGGGGTAGGGTAGGGTAGCGGAGTGAGCCCGGAACTATGAATGAGACTCATAGCATTTAGCAGAATAACCTTGAGGATGTTTTTAGATGGAGTTTTTATGTAAGGAATTTTGTCCTTGAGACACTGCCTAAAAAAGGCACTGTGGGGGTGGCAAGAGCCTTAGTCAGTAGAAGAAATCCCAGGGGTGACAGATGAAGACCATCTCTGGCAAAGCATCAAGGTCTGTCAATCATATCATCCCAGGCTGACAGGGACTGGATCCCCTTATAATGACACCAGCAACTAAACCAATTCTTGAAGTTAATCATTTTCTATTTGCACTGAGGGAGTACTATTATGTGGCCTTGTTCTTGCAACTATTACGCGGCCTTCTCCTTGCAGGATAAAAACATGAGAGAAGTAGAGGACTATTACCTGACATTTGCTGGTAAAGGTTCAGTGTAATCCTTTATTTGGGATTACAATCCAGGATGGTGGGATGAGGAAGCAAGTATACTCTATGGCTCTAGTGTTGACTTATGTGACATGGATGAAAAGATAATGAAAGAAATAAGACACCCCATTATGATGTCATGGCTGGATAGTGCAAAAGAAATGGACTCTGTCCAAAAGGTAATACTTTCTGTATAGAAGACAATTGTTGTGGGATGAATGCTCATTTTGCTGGATATGGCAGAGTAGGACTGAGGGTGGTGATGAGCCCTAGTACCTTTCAAGATGGGGGGGGGGTGCATCTGACTATGCATTACTATAAGGAAATAAGGACACAGAAGATGAGACTTTCAGAGGTTGCTGCACCATGAAGGAATGAAGAAGTTGATGACTTGGCAATTCTGAATGACCACCCAAAAGAAGTGAAGCAGGGCTGAAGCCAATACAGGGAAAATGGAAAAGGTATCAATACTGAAAACCTCAGATACAAAGACCAGGAATTGTGCAGGCATTTACAATGGGCTTTAGGATCAGTGGATGATTGTGACAATAGCTTTCCAAGCATAGGACTGATTCCAAGATGAACAGAAGGTGTGCAAGAATTCTGATGAAGGAGGTTAACTGTGTGAAATATGTCGTGTTAGAGCAGCTGGTATCCATAGAAGGAACTTATATTTAGAGGATAGGAAGGACTAAGCCAGCATCCATTGCCACCAGGCAACGCTTTGACAGAGAGCAGAAGTATAATTTAAGCATAAGTAGTAGCTGCTAACACAAAAAAAGATAGAGGGAGGTGGAATGAAGGGGAACTTGAGGTAGTAGAAAGGGCCTATATTAGATGATTGAACTTTCAAAAGTTCAACTGTCATATGGTCGGCACAATATGATCGAAGTTTTGAAAGCTCGAACATTTTAACGGAGAACTGCATACAGCACAGAATGGGAAGATTTCCCTTTTCTGCACTGTAGTGTGATCTCGGAGTTGGTATATTTAACAGTGGGGGTGTGGAGGGTGCAGGGGGAGCTTGCCCCCTGCTTAAAACGTTCAGGTAAGTTATTTGTGTAGTTTATTTTTTTATTAGATGTTTGTACTTTAAAAAGTTTGATCATATGGTGTCGACCATATGACAGTCAAAATTTTAAACATTCAATTATCTAATACAGACCCAGTAGAAGGGGGGCATGGAAGGGATAGTCTGATATGGGATATGAAGTAGACTAGAGAGCAGAGTGTGTCTACAGAGGGGGCAGTATGTCGCTATGAGGACAGGGAGAAACATGTACAGGATGTGGTGAACCATTCTTAGTGAACTCTACAAGTCCATTCTGTTAAACGTTGTCATTATGTAGGGACAGAAACTTCAGGAGGTCTGGAAAAAAGAGTATTGGCACTCAGGGGAAGAGGCATTCCAAAGTTAGGGAAGTAAGTGTAAGGGATGGCAGAAGAGGTGCTCTGGGAAAATGAAACAGGGAATGATGAATAGGCCTGATGTGGGATGGAATAATGCTGATTTGGAGGAGTAGGTATATGGCTCAAACAGTTAAAAGAAGGAATAGGAGAGTCAGTGGCTCACTGTAATGGAAAAGGAACGTACAGAGATTGCAGAGAAGAAAGAGAAAGATTTTTGCAGTACCAGAATAGAAGACTGAAATGGTAACTTAGTTAAGAGTCAAGTCAAAGGTTTCAATTTAAGGCAGGTGGACAGAGAACTGGTATTGTTTTGTGGGTCATAAGAGAGGTAGAAGAGTGCATACTGGCATGGAAAATTAAGAACCAGAAAGTGGAATGTAAGGTAATGGTGATGCAGGGACTAGAGGAAAGATACAGGTATAGGTAGAGATTTGTAAGAATTTGCATAAGAGGGTGATGTAGTGGGAGTAAAACAGAGATGATGGATGGAAGTGAAGAGGGAAATGTGAAAGGAAGGAATAGGGTTTGGACTGGGGTTCTTACAGAGAGAAGGAGAAATTCTGAATGTTATGTGTTCACTAAAGGCAGTAAAATAACTGACCCAGGCAGGTATCCACAGAGGTGATCGCTGGATTTCTTTGTGTATGTAGAGACCAGATGCAAACAATTGACTAGAAAGATAATTTTGATACAAAAAGGCTGGCTATTGGATGTAGTCAGAGTTAGGAAAGGGTTTATGTTTAGGCAGTAGATGATAATAGCTTTCTTCCAGCAGCTGGGAATGAACTAATGATAATCAGAACATAAAAATGGAGTGGTGATAAAAGGGTCTTCTAAATAAAGGAAGCAAAGGTGAAGTTCATTATGACTGGAAAGTAGAAATACTTATCCACATGCCAAAAGTCAACAACGTACTTAATGCAGAACACTAGAACCCTACATTTCTTTTCCTAGAATTCTTCAAACTCCTGCCCACAAGCAAATCCATAATTTTATCTAAGACTACTTTGTTATGTGCAGAATGATTTTAGGAGTTCATAATAAGAAATTGAGCTCCAATATGCTAACACTCAAAATAATATAAAACAAATATCAAAGTGCCAAAATATCATAAAATCAAGCTATCAGCAAAACAAATAGTATTCAAATCTTAAGTTTCCAATTTGTTATCCTATGAATTAAATAGGGATTAACTTTTCGCTGGGAGAGTTTATCTATGATGCCTGAGTGTAGGATAGTGTTATATGCCTTAGCAAGATCCAGGTAGGCAGTGAGCAATGATATGCCCTCATTCATTGCCTCAGTGTCTTTTTCAAAGATGTCTCCAAGGTTAAGTAGGCAGGACCTGCCCTTGATTAACTCACACTGGGTTGGATTGAGACTCTGTATGCCACCTGTATTCCTATTTATTACTTACATTATGACTCTTTCCACAGCCTTACAGATGAGGCTGGTCAAGCTTTGGTCTGTAATTACCTGGGTCTGTTGCAGTCTCACCTTGGTTCAAGAGAATGACTGTTGATGTCCTCCATTTATTTGGCCTGTTTTGAGGCTGATGTTGAATAGCTTCTATAGGGTGTCTGACAATTCATGCTTCAGGCTAGCCAGCTGTTAGCCTGGCATGTTATCTGTCCCCACAGACACGCTGCTTTTTGGTCTTAGATAGTGCCATGAGAACCTGTTCTGGGGGAGATTTGAGGCAGTAGATGTGGTTATTGGATCTGGGAAATTGAAGGGGAGTTGGGGGGTCAAGTTGGAGCTAAATTTATCCACTAATAGTTTGGCTATATCATCTTGGTCTGAGTATGTGGTTTCATTTACTATTAGCTCTGCACAGCATTGAGCATAGTATCTGAGATTTCTAACATAGTTAAAGATGGCTTTGTGGTCTCTTTTGCCTGGGTGGCTATTTTTACTTCATATTTTGGCATTGCTAGATTTGAACAGGATACAGAATGACTTGTTTAGTTTAGCAAAAACATTTTGGCTTCTTGAAAGTTGGATTTATTTTTGCATGCAATGACATTTTATTTATTTTCTTCTCTTTTATTTAGTAGCGTTCCATCATAAGAGTTTATTTTTGAATTTTGCATTGTATTAATTTCTGACGGGGACAAATGCATATATACAATTACTTACATGTGCATAGAACTTGGCAGAAAAGAATTCTGCATAAGTAGTGGGAAAGTCAAGGTGAAAGGGGCTTTTGATTTTAGTCAGGTTGTCTAGTAGATTAGCCTTTGCATAATCTCTGAATGCTGAGGTATCCCTCAGTCATGAAAAAACAAAATTTAAGGTCCTCTCTCTCTTGATAATACAACCATTGAAGTCACCTCTCATAGTAAATTAATTGGGGTGAGAGTTGATGACAAGCTTGCATTTGACATGAATATACAAAACTGCATAAAACTCAAAAACTAGCGATGCTTTACAGAGCCAAAAACTTTCCACCGATGCAACTAAAACTACACTTGCCACTACTTATCTCCTCCCTACACTTCTTTATGTTCCTCCCATCCTTACTAACATCCAGGCATCACAAAAATTAAAACAAAAATGATGCTATAACAAAGTTGCTAAATTTGCAGCAAATGTCACTTTCAGAACCCACAATTGTATACAAGAAGAAACCTACACTGCTTAGAACTGCCTCATCAAATAACATGTACACAGCTTCTTACCAGCTATAAAATTATCCAGCATCTATCTGCCTGTCCAGCACTAAAAATCATTCTACGCAGCTATGTTCCCAGCCAGTCATTGTGATCCAGTCACCAAAAACTCCTGTCTGTCTACAAACCTGTCAAATGTGCTGGGCATTGTCTGTATTTATATAAGGTTATTAAGGCCTAGAACTGCTTACCTGTATACATCAGGTCAATTCCCTCCATCTCATCTTTCAAAATCACTCTGAAAGACTTCCTAACTAAAATCTGGCTTTGTTTTTGCTCAAAACCAGGATAAACAATAAAACTATATCCCTAAATGTGAACAAGTATATTTTCATTCCTTGTACCTCCTTATTCTCCCTTCTTCACTTACTTCCTTACTTCTGCCAAAGTCTCTTCCCTGATGTTCTATCTAAATACATCATAAGCCTGTTTTTCATTCACTTCATACTGCAATTCCGGTTTGTATTAGACTAACTTATCATTAATTTCTCTACAAACTCTCTAAAATTTCTATAAATATTAAATGATTGTCATGTAACTTGTATTGATTCTTAACTAATGTTTTTATATTATCACTAATTTGTTATAATTATTAACACTGCAGATATTTCTGACTTATTTTGATGACTGTAAAATTATTGTTCTTAAAATGATTTGTAATAATGTGGACCTTTTCTCCCCAGGCCTCCACTGAAAATGGGCTTCTACCCAGTCGGACTTTCCTGGTAATCAAATGTCAATAAGTAGATAAGCAAATAAATAAATAAACAATAAATGCTTCTGGCTTCAGTCTCAAGGTGAATGTCATTGACTTGTAGTCTGATATGACTAGGTAGGAAGTTATCATAAGCAGGATGCACAGCTGTTCCATATTGTTGAGGACCACAACCAGAACATTATTTTCCTTTGTTGGGGTGTGGACTAACTGGTCCAGGGAATTTATATTCATGAAGTCATGAAATCTCTGGACATAAATACTTGAGGATATATGCGTGTCCCATGTGATGTGGTGGAGTCATTGGAAGTTTACTAGGAGAATGGTATTTGTCTTAATACAGAGGCACTCCACACTAGTTAGGAAAGAAGTGCGGGCTGAGGGGGGCAGAGAGGGCATCCTGTAGTTAGTTATGATGTGATAAAGGGTTTTGTTTATAGAAAGTTAGACATGGAGGAATTGTAAGTTTTTATCTTGTCTAAACAGTCTGGAGGTAATTTTTTTTTCAGAATACAGAGACACCTCTGCCTTTAGTGTCTACTTCTAATGCTGTGGACCTGCACAAGTGATACACGTGATACACATTGAAGCCGTCCACTGATGGAGTGCTTTTACTTGTCTTGAACCAGATCTCTGTGACAATGCATATATATCTCTGTTTTCCAGGGTAAGCATTGCTTGTAGGGTGTGCAGTTTTTTGTTTAGGTTCCTAAAATTGAGTAGCAGTACCTTAATGTTATCATTATTCAATTTTAAGAATTTTTTTAACTAATATCCATGGTAAGTAATACTGACTGCTATCCTGATTCTGTTTAATTAATGACATAGCTTGATAATTTTATCAGCTAATGAAATTTCTGATTCAAAAGCAGAGTAGATTGATGGCCATAAAAATGGGACATTTCAACATTTAACAAAAAAGTTCTAAAGGGCAGATTTCTCTGACAGATCAGATAGAAGCTGTCCAATCAAAAAATAATGGAAGTATCTGTAATAATAACATCCCTCTCTTTTTCTTGTGTGATCACCCGCTGCAATCATTTTAACAACCTTTTCTTTCTGAGTGTATTTAACTGTTCTGCTGGCATGTATATTTCTCACATATATGCTGTCCATACACAACCTTTATAAAAAAGAAAATGGCAAAGAAGTTTTCTCTTGGTTACCTACCTCTCAACTATACCTTATTATGAGGAGCTTAACTCATTTTCACTCTTAAAAATTCACGTTCCACATTGTTCCATACTGAAAGGGTTTTGCAAACATTTAGTGTTAAACATTTTTTTAACAAATACCTATTGAAATTAGTACTGAATAATATTGACTCATATTACTTTATCTAAAGAACTCTTTTCACATATGAAGAAGTAATTAATGACTATGTTGTGAGGTTCTTAGTTGAAGTTGTAAGTGTTCCACATTTTACCCATTTGTTTCACAATGCCACAGTTTGTATTCCACATTTTGTGGATGGGAAATCAAATACCATCTTGGTTACGTTTTGAATACTTTTAAGATAGTATGTTAAAATCCCCAATGGAGTGAGCCAGGGGGAAGGTTTTGGCAGTATTTTTGTGAGCTCACTGATACCTGGAGAAGGACAAGGTTTATAACAAGGGCTTGCAATTCTTGCTAAGGCCAAGTATGCTAATCCAGCGGTGTGTGTGTGTGTGTGTGTGTGTGTGTGTGTGTGTGTGTGTGTGTGTGTGTGTGTGTGTGTGTGTGTGCATGCGCGTGTGTATATGTATATACTACACATTGGAAACTGGGTGAGATGAGATAGTGGGCAGAATACAGTAAAAAATGTGTACCTATCAGAATGGTTCCACACTGGAAACTACTTACACTAAGGTTTGCCCACTTGCAGGGCTGTGGCCTAAAGAGGCAAGTCAGACAAGCCTAAGATAAGGTGTCAGGGGAAAATGGTTCAGAACATTCTTGGTGGTAGACAGCTGCAGCAGAAACCAAGAAATAAAAAAAAAAATCAGTGTTTAAAATGGTAACAGTTCCATGATAATCTACTCTAAAAATAGCATCAATAGAGGTAGAGATAGAAAAGGTATACATAAAAAATAAACCTTAATAGAAAGTTCATGTCAATGGGGAAACAACTATTTACCTTAATAAACTGTTAAACAGCTTGATATAACTGAAATATTTAAAACACTGAAAAGGAAATAACTCTTATATTTGCAGTGCTCAAAGATGTAACTTTTAAGTGGTAACTTTATGACCTTTATCAGAATCAGCTACATAATATGGTCGACACAATATGATCGAAGTTTTGAAAGCTCGAACATTTTAACGGAGAACTCCATACAGCACAGAATGGGAAGATTTCCCTTTTCTGCACTGTAGTGTGATCTCGGAGTTGGTATATTTAACAGTGGGGGTGTGGAGGGTGCTACATAATAATAAATATGCTGCTTCTGCCAAACACAACACATTCATAAGATGAAAGACTAGACAAAGATGCACTTAGACAATATGACTGGAAAAGGATGTACTTATATTAATGTTCCTTCTCTAATTTCAGCTCATACACAGCATCTTATAAAACGGGGGATGAATTAGTCCATAGTCTCAGGAAAAATGCTGCATAACACTAATTAAGGGACGAAGTTATGACGTATTCCAGAATCAGCCTGACTGACTAAACTAGTACAGACAGAGTACCCAAGTTATTATATTTAAAACTATTTATTAATAGGTTATACATTTATAGATAAGTACTAGGCTAAGTGCTCTTGTGGGCCATTTTAAGCCCAGCCAGTTTCCCTTTTGGTGACTGACTTAACCTATCCCATTGATGTTTGATTTTCCTTATCAATTCATGGCTGATAATTGTATGTTGCCCATAATGAGAATAACTGGGATCATACCACTGATAATTTGGGGGGATCCAGGAATGGGATAAAACATTTAGGAGATGCATCTGCTCATTAATAGTACAGGGGGCAGCCCTGAAGTAAATTTCCAATTATCTATCCCTAGATCCAAGTTGCCCTTGAACACAGACAGGAATGATCTTTGTTTTATGTGGCTACAGATTCTGTTCCAGAGCAGTGGTATCCTGTGTGAGATATACCTGTGCCTGAAAACTGATCTGTTAATATTGCAGAAGAGGTTTAGGTCCCTGGACTGAGTATTTCTGATGTAATTTGATTTGCTGATGTGTAGTAGGTCCACCAGTATTGGGCTGGAGGATGCCTTGTACACCAGCCACAGGTCACCTCATGGTATTTTGCAGGATACTGAGTATAGTGACAGGGCTTTGAGTCTGTCCATGTAGAACATACTGTTTATGTCTTGTATCCTTTTCTCTGTGGGTGTTTTAGCTGTTGCATGTGTCCGGACAGACATGCCAAAGGGACCATTATATTCAATGACTGTCCTAATGAGGACTGATTGAAGGGCAGAAATGACATCTCTAGATCTGGACATAATCCCTTTGTTTATAACCTGCTTACTGTAAAAGGACTTTTTATGAAAGTGGACATATCTTGGTCGAAAGTTAGGCTACTGTCCACATAAGTTCCCAAATCCTGAACAACTAGGTCAACTCTTAGGGGCATATTGTAAATGTGGTAGCTCCCTGGGGTAGGTGACTTCTGAAATGATATGATAATCCATTTTTTTGGGCATTTAGTTTCTGTACATGATTCTGGCACCTATTATTTGTTTGGGACAAACCTTCCAGCAGTATGACTAAGTCATTTGTGTATATTTTGTGTTAGTTAAGTGGTGAAAAAAATAAATGTAACAAGGTACTTTATATTTATTTATTTAATTGGTTTGTTATCTACATTTGCTAACATAGTAGTCCAGATGAGAACTGCCATTATCAATGGAGTCTCAGGGAGACAGTTTCTAAGCAAAAGCAGCATGGATAAGACGTAAGGGATGTAGAGGCATTGCATACATGTCCAACTTACAAAGAATGGGGCCCTGGGCAGAAATTAAAGTTGGGCTTCCGATGCCCCTATATTGAAGGGGTCTATATTACATCATCGAACTTCTAAAAGTTCACACGATGTAATATCAAATCCAAACGATCGAAACCTGAAAATAGCGAAGCCACGGCACATCGATTTTTTTTCCCAGGGAAAAAAAATAGGTGGGCCATTTTCGGGGCTTTGCTATTTGCTCCACTGTGGTGCGATCTCACAGTTGGTATATTTAAGTAGGGGGTATGGGGGGGCACAGCCCTCCATGTGGGGTGTGTGAGAGGCAAAGCCCCCCACTTTAATTTAAGTTTAAGGTTGTAGGTTTTTTTTTTTTTGTTAGGGAACAGCAATTTTTTTCCCTGGGAAAAAAAATCGCTGTTCTGTCTGTTCACTAATTTACTGTTTCGGGCATTTGAGTTCGATATTATATTGTTCGAACTTTTAGAAGTTCAACAATGTAATATAGAGCCATGTTGAAATGCTATATCAGGACAGACCTCTACTTCTCCCATTTAACCAGTAATTCATAATTGAAGATACAAATTGTTGCAAATAATTGTTCCATATGACTCATAAAATCATATATCAAATTAAAAATTAAAGATGAAAAGCAAAAATGATTGCCAAGCATTTAATTTTATGCTTAGTACAGACAAACAATTTTATTCCTTTTCTGCTCTTTGTGCTTAATTTGTATTTAGTAGTCCTCCCCACTCACTCCTGTATAATATTAAAACCTTCTTGCATTTATTTGAATCAGCAAAACCTCTTTGCTGTGACTCTTCTCATTTGACTACTGCCCGCACTACTGTTCTTCTGAGAATTACTTCTGATGCAGAAATATGTAAGTACACACTGCATTTAATTATGTTTTGTATGGAAAAAACTGAGCTGGTGGCAACACTGAAAAAGTGCAATACACACAACATGCAGTTTTACTGGATAAGTATATCTACCCACTATCGTCTAGGTTTGCGTGTACCTCTATATGTATTGTCTGTGATAGTGTCTTGTCCAGGATGTACCCAGCATAACTCTCAACCTTCTTTCTGTAGTCATGGGCAAAGGCGATCAGGAACACAAAAATGACAAAACCTGAAGTAAAATAAATCAGTAATGTAATGACTGATGTTATTTGATTATTGCAATTCATAATATGTGAACATAAAACAGAAGTAAATGTATTGCTCCATTTGTAGCAAATTACCACTTTCTTTTCATGCATTTCCTCCCAGTATTTTATATGCCTTCTAGCTTTTTTTTATGCCTTTGATGAATGACCTTGATCCTAGATCAATCCTTTAGGCATAAGTATATCCACCTGCTGATGTCTGATTATGTCTGTGAAAGTTATAGTCTGATACATGCCACTGGTCAGACAACATCACAACCTCCTCAGGCTGTAATTAATGAGTATAACTGATGGTAGCTTACATTTCATATTATATTAAAGGATTATAGTAAAGCTGAAAGATTAATTAAGAGAAATGCTGCATGTATCACTTCGTAAATATTTTACAGTGCTATAAGTCAAAATCTTTACCTATGATTTGACATAAAAAGTAACACAACTGCAGGCAATACTTACTAAAATTAGCAGAGTTCCTGCTAATTTCCATACTTTTAGCAGCTATGACAGCTAACAGCTCTAATACCAATTCTAGTGTGATTCTAGTAAGTGACTTCATAACAAACTATACAAAAAAGATTTTCAGTATTCTTGCTAAGTGGGACAGGCATTTTGATTTTCTTTCATTGACAAGCTCTTAGTAATAATGTATCATTTATAATGAAACACAAAGTTATATAAAACAACACAATGGAATAAAGAAATCATGTCTATCACCATTTTGTACAACATCCATTACAGTAAGGGTGGTATTCGTCGTTCTTATGTGTAGTGGGAATTTGTGCAGGCTGCATCTAAACAGAGCTTTGGCATGGTTCATAGTCAGCAGGTGATATTAAGGACAGCTGCTTTAGAGGAATATTGTAATGACATGTAAATGAGGAATTTCTGAAATGTATGCAATGATCTTATGTTAATTAGCTATTTTCCTGCTGGCTATCATTCATAGATGCTTTTTAATGTACTTCAGTGCCGTGCTTTATAAAAGGCAAAGTTGTGCCATTTCCATCTACTTTGCAATTACCGCGTTCTGCAGTTGCCAGCCTGGTTATTCCCGGTATGAGGTGCTTGCCTGTATCACACCAAAACTATAGGCAACTACGGATGATCCCTGAATAAGAAGATGCACATACAGGCAAAGAGTGAGTCACTTTAACTTTGGTGACCAAGAAATTCTTGGTAGATTTTGAGTATACAGTTATATAATAAGGGCTTCAGTGTGCCTGCATGGCCCACAGAGGAGAACTGGGGAGATGTGTGGAGCTCCTGTGGAGACCCGGGTATGTATAGGCCTCACTATACTTGCTATGGAGACATTCCAGAAACAAACTGGGGATATGTTGGGTATTTTTCAGGTGTGTGCCTTGAGGATACCTCAGCAACTCTTTGGCATGCTCTTGGCATGTGTGAATCAGTATATTTATCTGCCTGTGTCACCTTAGGACCAGTCTAGAACCATGAGTGCCTTCTACAGAATGGCATAATTTCTTGAAGTGCTTGGTGCAATAGGTTGCACCCATGTTGCCATTAGGGTCACATCTGGATCAGTTAGGAACTGGTTTTGGAACAGGAAGGTCTACCACTCCATCAAATGCCAGGTAGCGCATGATGCATGGTGGTACATCACTAATGTGTTGTCTCAACATCATGGCAGAACACAATATTCTCAAATATGTTACACAGGCTTACTTTGCTATCTCTTTCTGCATGATAGTGTACCCCATGGTAAGCTTGTTGGTTAGTGCAGTGCTTTCCTAATCATAGTAATATATGTACAGGAAGTTTGAAAAATGTATTATTAAGGACAAAATCTTCCTTCCTTTGTCATATCCCCCCCCCCATTTTTTTGTTTTTCAGGTGATGCAGGTGATTCACTCAAACCTTGGCTGATGAGATCAGACCATAATCCTAGGGGAGCTGCAGAGGAACACTTCAACACCACCCTGTCACAGAGTGAGTGTTTGTCCCACTGAAAGCCAATTTCCACTGCTTGGATGAGTCTGGAGGTGCCCTTCAGTATGACCTTCCTACTGCATGCAGGATGTTTACCACATGTTGCATTCTGCACAATATGATCATGATGTCTGGTGCTCAAGTCCACCATGTTGGAAATGTAACTTCCACTATAATTCCATCAGTGCAGACAATGATGGTGGCCGGCCAATGGGAGTATTTTTATTTTATGTTTTATTTTTATTTAACATTTGTTGACCGGGAAAGTCCGACTAGGTTCCACAGATCCTGTTTTCAGCGGAGGCCCGGGGAGAAATGCTCTGAGTAGCACAGGACCCTATGTAGCAAGCTCATCCATGGTACATAGCTGTGAAGGCAAAGAAGTAGCACCTAGTCCACAACTATGGGCAATGATATTCAGGTAGTAGCACCTTTAGTAAAAAGTTACATAGATAATACTTGATGTCTAGTGTTACCTGTAGACTATGATTGGTGGTGCATGGCCTGCCTTCACTGTACTGTAGTAATTTTTCATTCATCTTTAAAGAAATGTTTCCCCCCAGAGAATTACTTGTTTTGTAGGAGTTGAAAATGTACTTGTTTTATGGGTTTTATTTAGAGGCAAAAAAATTAAATACTCTGCTCATATGAATTTATGGGGTTCCTATGAGTACAACGAAAACGCATTATGTCGAATGCGTTTTCGTCGACACATGTAGAGCGAACAGGCAAAACAGTGAAGACGTTGTTCAGTGAAATTTTTCTCTGGGAAAGAAGTCGCTTGACCGCTTTGTTGTTTTGCCGTGTTCTGAAGTGTAGTGTGGTCCCTTGTCCGGTATAGCTCCCGAGCGTGATTGTGCAACCTTAGGGTTAGGGTGCGGGTTAAGGTAAGTGCATATGTATGAAAGTGTTTATTGTTTTATATTTTATGTTAAATGTATGGTTGGGTTACGTGTATATGTGTTTTCAGCTGTTTACTTTTGTTTTGGGGGGGTAGAGTTAGGGTTAAGGTAAGTGTGTATGTGTTTGGAGCTGTTTATGTAAGTGTGCGAGAGTTACTGACCTTAGGGTTAGGGTGCGGGTTAAGGTAAGTGCATATGGTTTAAAATGTTTACTGTTTTTTTTTTGATAATGTATGTTTGGGTTATGTGCATATGTATATTTAGTTGTTTACTGGTTTTGGGGGGGTATAATTAGATTTGGGTATGTGTGTATGTGTTTGGAAGTGTGTAATGTGTTTTTTTGCGGGGGTTGGAACAGCGACTTCTTTCCATAGGAAAGAAATCACTGTTCTTTGGATTCGACAAAAATGTGTCGATGTAACATTGTTCGCTGTTTTAAGTGTTCGATGTTGCAATATAGACCCGAATTTATGCAGAAGTAGTTTTCAGGCCTTGCAGTGGTAGAACAGGACTGCTCATTATCTGACAGTCGTTCAGGCAGGATTGCCAAAAGTAACTGAAAAGAAGCTCTGAATAAGTGCAGTTTTCCACTTGAGAGATTATGATGACTTCACTGTTACCTGAAAGGAAAGCTTATTAGATTGTATGTTCTGCTGACTCTTTACTGTTTTTCAGATATAACAAAGAAGTTCACTTTCTGCAAAGTGACTATTTGGTAAGCTGTAAAAAAGTCAAAGTAAAATGGCACGACTGCAAATCCAGTATAAACAACTATAAGCAGAGTATGATATACTTCATTTGAAAGGAATTCTCCATTTGTAAAAAATAAGTTCTGATTTTATTTGGCATGCAACAAGTAGGCGCATTCACATAAGCTTCGTCAGACCATTAAAATTCAAAAATTCTTTCAAACATCCTTTTATATAAAACAGTCACATGTTAGTCAATTAAGCGTTTTTCAATTAAACATTTAAAGATACATCCTCATACTAACAATGTTGCTAAAATTGTTGCTAAAAGTCCCTTCTTTCACTTAAAATTAAGCATTCTGAAGGAATGTAAACTGCTGCCACAATTAATACCTTTGTTGTGACACCAATAGCTGTCTCTGTACTTAAATCCTTGCCTGGTCCATCACAGCCAAATCTATAAACTAGTTAAATCCAAACATGTCCGCACATTATACTGTGCACTGAGAACAGTTACAAGATAGTATACATGCATCGTGTATTATACATATAGCTTACTGGTTTCTCACTCGGGCATCATCCTAGATAACATCTCAATTGAAATGCTGTGTAAACCCAACGGGGTCTAAATATAAACTACATACTGGAACAATGAGATCAAAATATAACTGCGCAGCGGTGCGCGCCTTCGAAACGAGGTTAAAAAATACATAAATTATATACATGTATACACATTCCTGTCCAATCTTGATAGCATCCTAAATCAAAGAAATTAGTTTAAATCAGACAGTGGTGCAATAATACTTGAACTGTTGATGCATTCAGTATGCACATTAACTATTCTTCACTATTTTGCATGAGGTCCCCATCTTGGGGATCTATCTAGTGCGTATGGAAGGTGTCTAAATTCCCAAACTCCATGTAAAAGATGTACAAGGGATAGTATGGCAACCTACTAACTATACAATAGTGTACGCATCTAGGTTGGAGTTAACGTGAAAAAATATATATGTATATATAAACTTGCATTCCTATCTAATTCATAATACAGCCCAAATATAAAAACAGTGCTATGGCATTAACTTGTACAACAACATTGAACTAATTGTAAGATCCTGTACCACAAAATCATGCAAATAATTAGGGATGCCATCTAATATACTTTAAAGACATAAACAAGACTCAACCTGTTTAAATAACCAAATATGAAAATGTTTCAGTAGCCAAATCTAAAAACGGAACAAAGCACTATGTGCGACAACACTTGAACTAATTATAAAATCCTATGCCACGAGATCCATCTAACATGTTTAAAACACAAACTATTTCAATAGCCAAATTCAAATTCTAAAAACCACAGCATGTAAAATATGTGGTGACATTAGGATCTACAGCGGGGCTGAGTTCTTCTATTGCTCATAGGTTCATAGGTTCATAGGTAGATACTAGGCTATCTGCCCTAGGGCATTTATAAGCTTAGCCAGAGTGTATTTAGCTTCCGCCTCCCTATTAGATTAGCCTACTGTGCCTCTGTAAAGTAGGTCACAGAAGGTACCCTTTTAAGATTAGTTTACTGTGCCTCTGTCTAGCAGGGACACAAAAGAGATCCCAGGGGTGAATTTGCAATTTCCCATCCACACGTCCAGATTTTGCTTGAAAAGGGTCAGCGAGGGGCTATGTCTAACATGAACTGGGATTCTATTCCAGAGTGAGGGGAGCCTCTGGGAAATGAATCTGTCCCTCCAGCATGTCCTATTTATTTTTGTGCTGAGGTTTAGGTCCCTGGTGCGTGTAGCTCTAAGGGACTTGGATTTTTTGAGGTGGAGCATGTCCATTAATTCTGGGTTTGACATGGCTTTGTATGTCAGGCATAGATCGCCTCTGAGTAGGCGGTAAGCAACTGAGTAGAGCTGGAGTTTTTTTTAGTCGGGCTGCATAGGACATCTGTTTGTAGCCCATGATCTTCTTGCTGAGGTACTTTTGGGGTCTCTCCAGTTGCTGCAGGTGTCGGGTAAGGTACATCCCAAAAGGAGCATTGTATTCAATTATGGGTCTGATGAGTGATGAGTAGAGGGGCACAATGACCTCTCTTGATCTAGATGCGAACCCTTTTGTGATAAGGTGGGCTATATAGAAGGTCTTTCTAACCACTTTGGCAACGTGATTATCAAAGGAGATATTACTATCTACGTTGGTCCCCAAATCTCTAATTACTTCTTCAATACTTAATGGATTACCACCTATGTGGTAATTTGTGGGCACCTTGTTTTTCCCAAAGGGGATGACTTTGCACTTTTTAGCATTTAGCTTGAGGCCGTGGCTCTGGCACCAAGCATCCGTCTCTGTGAGACTCTTTTGGAGGATGCTTGTGTCAGCTGGAGATTCGATTATGGCCCCCAGTTTGCAGTCATCTGCGAACTTTGTCAGCCATAATCCCCCCATGTTAGCCTGAACCTCAGAGAAGTATATACTAAACAAGAGGGGTCCCAGAACTGAGCCCTGTGGGATGCCACTTGTAACTGGTTTGGATTCGGACATGGCACCTGCGATTCTGACCATGTGGGTTCTATCTCTGAGCCAGTTTGCAACCCATCTTGTGATATAGGCATTGATATTTAAGCTGGTAAGCTTATTTATGATGCCTGAGTGGGGCATTGTGTCAAAGGCTTTTGCGAGGTCCAGGTAGGCTGTGTAGACTACCTTGCCGTCATCTATGGCTTTGGTAACTGTTTCAAAGAAATCAACTAGGTTTAAGAGGCAAGATCTGCCCTTAACAAAGCCAAATTGGGTAGGGTCCAGTGTCTGGAGGCTCCCAATGTCTTTGGTTATGAGTTCTATGATAATATGCTCCATAGCTTTACAGACCAGACTAGTCAGGCTTATGGTGTGATAGTTTCCGGGGTCCGTTGTGGCACCACCTTTGTGGAGTGGGACCATTGTAGCTGTATGCCATTCTTTGGGGACATATCCTGTAGTAAGGCTAAGTTTGAACAGTGACTTAATATGAGGGTTCAGTTCTTCTTGGAGCTCGTGTAAGACACAGCCTGGGACACCGTCCATTCCCATAGATGCTGTGTTTTTTGCTTTGGAGAGGGCAGCTTTCACCTGTGCATCTGTGATGTCAGGGAGGTTACATTCAGTTGGGATAGGCATTTGCTCCTTTGGGGAAGGGGGGGAGAAGTTTGCGCTGAATCTGTCTGCCAGGATGTTGGCTATGTCTGTAGGTTTGGTATATTTTATACCATTATGCAACAATTCAGAGCATATCTGGGAGTTTCCGCCCATGTTCTTGACATAACTAAAGAAGGCCTTGTGATTATCTTTAGTGTCTAGGGCAATTTTTCTTTCGAAACTGGCCTTTGATGATTTTATGAGGGATCGAAGTTTCTTGCTAATACTGATCAGAGATGCCTTCCCTTTTTGGGATTTTGCTCTGTCATGTAGTAGCTTCCTCCTTCTGTTGTATAGCTTATTTATGGCCGGGATCCACCAGACCGGTCTCCTGTTTTTGGAGGAGTGAGTCTTGGTTTTATTTGGGATAGCACAATCCATGCATTCCTGCAGGTGCTCATAGAATGCATTTGTAAAGGATTCTGTGGATTGGGCTGTATTATCCTCTGGCCCAGGGGCTTTGAAGGATTCCACCTCAGTCTTGAGAAGTGCAAAGTTGGCTTTTGAGAAATTCTTTACAGTGATTTCCTTGGCTGGGGGTGGGGACAGGATATGGATGTCCAGGGAAATTTGTTTATGGTCTGATCTTACCAATGAGGGGTTTACCTCTGGTGTGGAACATAGAGTCCCCATGTTGGTGATGACCAGGTCCAATATGTTGTTCCCTCTTGTGGGAGTGGTGACCAGTTGTTCCATTGCATTAGAGTTTATAAATTCAAGGAACCATTGGGCGAGGGTGTTTGGGCTTGAGTAGTTTTCCCAGTCAATGTTTGGGTAGTTGAAGTCACCCAATAACATAGTGTTTGGAGACACCTTCATATTCTCCAGTGTTCTCAGGAATGCCAAGTGGGGTTCCTGTAATAGGGAGGGTGTTCTGTAGCAGGCTACAAACTGAAAGGCAGTTTTGCCTGCTGTTAGTTGCACATGGATTGTTTCCAATGCTTCGTGCAGTGCCACAAACCTGGAGGTGTAGGTATCTTTGATGAATATAGATACTCCCCCTCCTTTTGTGCTTCGGTCCGAGTTTTGGGGCCGAAACGCATGGTATGAGTTATAACCTGGTAGTGCTGGGGTGCTCTCAGGAGCCTTGAACCAGGTTTCTGTTACTGCACAGACATCGATTTTCTCCATACTGAGGAGAGCCTCGAGTGCGTGCATCTTGAGGTTTAGACTTCTGGCATTGAGTAGCATTACCTTTAGTTTTTTTATCCTTGGGTTGTCTATGGAGGTGGGTTTGTCCTTTGAGCCTTGCCTAAAAAAGGCACTATGGGGGTGGCAAGAGCCTTGGCCAGTATACGAAAGCCTAAGGGTGACAGGTGCAAGCCGTCCCTAGCGAAGCAACGTGGCTTGTCGAGCATGTCATCCCAGGCTGACAGACACTGGATCTCCTTTGAATGACACCAATACTTTATCCAATTGTTGAAACTGATCATTTTGTCTTTATACTGTGGCATCATTCTTGGTGAGGGCAAGATGCTACTCAAGGTCAGGGTCATACCAGCCTGGGCTACATGGTCAGAGAGCTCCTCTATGTCTCTTTTCATGTAGTCCAGGGAGGTACGACTCAGGTCATTTACACCAGCATGGACAATGACGGAGTCATACTTGCACTTGCTTTGGAGTGACCTGAGTGCTTGTGTTATGTGCCGGATCATGGCACCAGACAGGCAGCGTACAGTGACCTTCTCCTTGTTCAGTCTGGTGAGCGGGATGTCAGTGTGCCAGACAATAGAGTCCCCGATAACAAGTGTATTTGGTGTGTTGTTTGGCCTTAAGGGCTGTGACTGTGAGGCACACTGATTTTGTGAGATATGTGATTTGTGGGAATTGTTGAGGGTTGGCTGTTGCTTGGATATCTGCTTAGGAGGTCTTTGCTGTTTAGGCAGATTTTTATTTAGAGCCTCCGAGTATGTTTTTGTGTGTTTATGTGTTGGGTATGCAGATGCAATAGGTCTGTGTGAGACTGGATTTGTGGTGTGGGTGGTTACCTTTTCCTCCTGACTGACTGTGCCATTCTTGGTTTGAGAGAGCTCTGCCTCCAGTTTGGCTGTATAACTGCATCTCTCACATGTATTAGAGTTTGTTGGAAGGAGGAGAGGGTTGTCTGTGTACATAAGGCAATTGTAACATTGCCTCAACATTCCCAGATTCACCAGCTGGACTGTTGAGTAACCTTGAAACTGACCCTTGGACATACCAGATTAGTATAGGGAACTGTTTTTTTACTGATCAGATTAGGGAAGGGAACTGATTTTTCACTTGATCAGGAAGGACCAATCGGGAGCCTAATACTTATGAGAAGTCAAGGAGGGTATAGTGCTTTAGTTAGTTAGTGTTTCCTTATAAGAGCTGAGCAAGTGCAGGGCTTTAGAAAGAGAATAGAGTGATTACTTTGAAGGTTTGAACAGTTCTAAGGGAAAAGTAAAGAGCAGACTTTGTGGAGCCTGGAATAGTTTAAACCTGTTTAGGCGGCGCTGCCCGACGCTGCTCAGTGCGCAAAACCACGCAAAAAGAGAGTTGTAGGGTTTTAAGAGAGAGAGATCAAGGAGTTTAGAATTGACCCAAAATGGCCAGTAAAACTACAGCTTCTAGGTAGTAACCACTCCTCCAGGGACAGGCAGGCTGTTCAGTGTTAACCACTCCCACTGGTGAACACAGAGACTTCCCTTTAGTCCAAGCAAGCACTGGCCTTCTAGAAACTTCCAAACAGTTCAGAACAGCAGATCTGTAACTGAACTTTCTTAACTTTCAGAAAGTGGGGAAAAAAGCAAGTTTTTTTTTTTTCTTTTTGTTGTAGTTTAAAGGTAGCAGAGATACACAAGCAGCAAAATAATCACAACAGTGCAATAAATGACCCCACACTTGAGTGCTAGGCCAAAATCAGGTAAAATGCAGTTTTTAGAGAAAAAATGATTTTAAATTAAGTGCAACACAGGAAATGCAGTAAACAGGCTCTAGATGTGTTCCAAGTACTGTTACTGTTATAGATATAAACTTTAGCAAGCCGGAAAATGCCAAAAAGTAGGTGGCAAAGCAGTAAAACTTAACAAAAAATCAGAAGAAAATACTTAAAATCACAAAAGTGGCTCCTTTTCTTCTATTATGGCAAAGAAATATACAAGATAAAACTAAGAACCAAGGAATGTATGTTATACTTATTCATGTATAATACCACTTTCAAAGGATGTGGTGAAAAATTGGACCATTTTGCTGGTGTATATATATATATATATATATATATATATATATATATTAAAGAAACATTAAGACAGTACATAACCCACGATTCCTATATAAAATAGTTACCTTACAATTAAGCGTCTAGCTTTTAATACAGGTTTAATTGATGCTCTCTCATTTAGCCCTTTGTCTTTATCTGCCCTCATTCTCATAATCCAGTTGATTTCCTTCTTTTCTGTGTTGTTTCGTATGTTGCCCTCTCTCATTATGGGAAAGGTATAATCTATAACCATAAACTGAAACACATGCTCCTGACCTTGTGCCGTAATGTGTTTGGCCAAGGCATTCGTTGTATAACCTATCCTAATGGCATAAAGGTGTTCTGTAATTCTATTGTGGAGTGCTCTGTTAGTTTTACCAACATAAAAAGATTGGCATCTCTTACAAACTGCTAAGTATACCACATGGTCAGTACCACGGTCTGCTGACAAATGGAACCTGTATTGTTGTCCTGTATCTGGATGTACAAAGCTATCTCCTATTTCAATGCATGTACAAAAATTGCACTCACCACAGCAGTGAGTACCTGTATGAGAATGTTTACTGGCACACACTGCTGAGTGGCATAGCATTCTTCTAAGGCTAGGTTTATTTTTATATTGAAACTGTGTTTTTTTCCCCTACTATATTCATGATATCTTTATCCATTGTGAGGATACGCCAATGGCTACTAATTAATTCTGTTAAATCTTTAATATCACTAGTATAGTACATTGGTATTTTTAATTGAGATGTAGTGTCTGTACGCTGGTGGTGCCAGTCCACCTGTGCTGAATAATACGGGGCCGCTCTATCTTCCCTCAGCTGGTTGATGTTCTGTAACCCTGTTTCAATCTCAAATTCTTTATAGCCACGTTTAAGGAGCCTGTGTTTAAAATGTTAATTTCTTGTTGATATCCTCCTTCTGTCACGTTTAAATGCGATATTCTCATACTTTGTCCCTTAATAATGTTTTTGAATATGTATGCATGGTGCATAGCGTATCGGTGAAGATAGGTATTTCTATAACATTTTTTCCTGAAGACTCCTGTATTAACGTGGTTATTCATTGTCCTCTCTACATGCACATCTAAATATTATATTCTAGTATCTGAAAAGTTAGAAGTAAATTTCAAATATGTGGTCATACTATTCATAGTTGCTATATGCCTTTCCAGCTCTTCCACATTGCCTTCACAAATAAAGAAGACATCGTCCACAAAAAGTCGATAGAACTGGATGCGTTCCTGGTGCCAAATGTTCTTAAATAGTTCTTCTTCCCACATGGCTAAAAACATGTTGGTGTAGCTATTGGCACAAGATGTGTCCATAGCTACGCCATCACGTTGGATATACATATTGTTGTCACAGACAAAAACATTGTTCTCCAGTATGATTTCCAAAAACATACTAATTAGGTCTATTTTCTGTTCTGTATATTCAATGTGTTTAGCTAAATACTTATTGATAGTAATAACTCCTAATTCATTAGGTATAATAGTAAACAGAGATTGCACGTCTAGAGTTACAAATAACATGTTAGACTTAATTTTACCTTGATTGAAATATTCATATAGGTCTAATAAAAATTGTTTTGTGTCTTTAAGTATGTATTTATTTCTATCTATCACTGGTCTAAGATGTCTTTCCACGTATAGAGAAAAGGGTTCAGTACTCCATCCCCTACCAGAGACAATGGGTCTCATGGGGGGATTTACACCATCTTTATGTACCTTGGGTATCCCTTGTATGTTTGGTATCATTGGATATTCAACTTTCAGAAAAATTGCCAATTCTGTGTCTATAATATAGCTATTGACCAATTCAACTATGGTTTCACGTATATTAGACTTGATTATGTCTAATTTCTGCTTGTCTATAACACCATAGTATCTGTTGTTGCTAAGCATGTCAGTCATGGTCTTATGATATTTTGTCTTATCCATGATTACTAAAGGTCCGCCTTTATTGCTGGTCTAAAGACCACTGTGTCATCCTTCTGTAATCTCTGTAGTGCTTTCCTTTCATTGTATTTCAAATTGTTCTTACTATTCTAATTGGATACATGTTTTGCCTGGCCTCTACCATACTTCTTATATACATCATCTTCAACTAGATTATAAAATGCTTCCACTAGAGGATGATTTTGTGGTGTATACTCACTTGGCCTCTTAAAGGTCTGATGACTGCCTTCACTATTTCCATATTGGTATCTTAGCATGACGTTTCTAGTAAATAATTTTACATCAGTTAACACATCCGTGAGTTGGCTGTGTGTAGTGGGAATAAAGCTCAGACCTTTATTAAGTACACTAATTTCATCAATGTCCAATGTCCTATGTGAAATGTTCCAAATCAGACAGTCTTCATTTGGTTCCACATCTTTTTCAAGGTCTGATTGGGCCCCCTCTCTTCTGAGAGTTTTCGCTTTTGCCGACATCGACTCATCGAGCGGTCTCTCCTGACCCCCTTCTCCATAGCTATGGGAAGGGGGAACTGTTGTAAATCCAAGGCATTGTTGGGCCCATTATGGACTTGTTGTGTATGCCCTGTTACTTTGTTGTTCTTAGGGCAAACGACAGGTGGTTGTATGACATTGTCTGAAATGTAGTTGGACGATTCCTTCTGAATGGCTGTTTGAACTAAGTTCCTTTCAGCTGGTATATTGGAGACATTAGATGTAAGACTTGCATTAATGCCTGAATCAGTTAGTGTAATATGGTGAGCACTAGTGTGATTCATTGTCAGGTCATCCCTGCTATTATCATTGTTATTGTCATTGTTGATATCGACATTTGGGGAGGTTGCATTTATGTCTATATTCCTGCCTCTTACTGGCATCCGCCTAGGAATTTGTCCCGGTCTCGGCCAAGTAAATACCTGGCCTGTCCAGAAATCTTGTATGTCTCTATCTATTTTATTGCTGTAGCAGTCACCTCTCATATATTAGTATTCCATCTAATACATTGGAAAGTGCATTATCTACTAATATATTTGAATAATTGGAGTACAGTTCTTGTTGTTGCCCCAATATAGAATGATTAATTATTCCACCACAGGCTTAAAAAACTCTATCACCAATTGAATGTAATTCTTGCTCACCTCTATGTTAAGTTTTTGACATTTGGTGAGCAATTCTGGATATTGCTCTCCATAGGTAGGCATTTTTAAGACTCTCAAACCTCTCGGTATGATACCTCTACGGAGATAAACCTCAAAATGTTGTCATTGAGTGGAAAGGCGTTTCAGCTTTAAGAGGTAAATTTCTAACTTATCTATGGCCTTCTGCATACGCTCTATAAGTTCCGATGCAGCTGACGATATTGTTTCATTGCTGTCAGCTTGATAAAAAAGTAAAGAATTAATGTCACTCCTCACACATGTCAGGAGTTTGGTTTTTAGGCATTCGCCTCAATGGTGTATGGCATGTGTTCTAGTTTCATTTACATTAACTGCATTCACGGCTCCATTTGGGTCAGTAGTTCCAAACCCAGAATTGGCATCCTCCTCTCCTTGTACAGACCCGATTGGTCTGTAATCCAATTCCATGTTCTCATTTATTTCTGCCATGTCACCGTTGGGGGCGTAAAATAAAATGCCGATAATATCAATATGTGTTAATGCTCCCATCAGGGTAAATACCTATTGGCTTGCAAATAGTAAAATGTAAAAACATAGAAGTAAAATAGCTAAGGCAACCATGACATGATTGCAAATCCAGTATAAACAACTATAAGCAGAGTATGATATACTCCATTTGAAAGGAATACTCTGTTTGTAAAAAATAAGGTCTGATTTTATTTGGCATGCAACAAGTAAGCGCTTTCACATAAGCTTTGTCAGACTGTTAAAATTCAAAAATTCTTTCAAACATATCCTTTTATATAAAACAGTCACATGTTAGTCAGTTAAGCGTTTTTCAATTAAACATTTAAAGATACATCCTCATACTAACAATGTTGCTAAAATTGTTGCTAAAAATCCCTTCTTTCACTTAAAATTAAGCATTCTGAAGGAATGTAAACTGCTCCCACAATTAATACCTTTGCTGTGACACCAATAGCTGTCTCTGTATTTAAATCCTTGCCTGGTCCATCACAGCCAACTCTATAAACTAGTTAAATCCAGACATGTCCGCACATTATACTGTGCACTGAGAACAGTTACAAGATAGTATACATACATTGTGTATTATACATATAGCTTACTGGTTGCTCACTCGGGCATCATCCTAGATAACATCTCAATTGAAATGCTGTGTAAACCCAACGAGGTCTAAATATAAACTGCATTCTGGAACAATGAGATCAAAATATAACTGTGCAGCGGTGCGCGCCTTCGAAATGAGGTTAAAAAATATATAAATTATATACATGTATACACATTCCTGTCCAATCTTGATAGCATCCTAAATCAAAGAAATTAGTTTAAATCAGACAGTAGTGCAATAATACTTGAACTGTTGATGCATTCAGTATGCACATTAAACATTCTTCACTATTTTGCGTGAGGTCTCCATCTTGGGGATCTATCTAGTGCATATGGAAGGCGTCTAAATTCCCAAACTCCATGTAAAAGATGTACAAGGGATAGTATGGCAACCTACTAACTATACAATAGTGTATACATCTAGGTTGGAGTTAACATGAAAAAATATATATGTATATATAAACGTGCATTCCTATCTAATTCATAATACAGCCCAAATATAAAAACAGTGCTAAGGCATTAACTTGTACAACAACATTGAACTAATTGTAAGATCCTGTACCACAAAATCATGCAAATAATTAGGGATGCCATTTAATATACTTTAAAGACATAAACAAGACTCAATCTGTTTAAATAACCAAATATTAAAACGTTTCAGTAGCCAAATCTAAAAACGGAGCAAAAGCACTACGTGCGACAACACTTGAACTAATTATAAAATCATATGCCGTGGGATCCATCTAACATGTTTAAAACACAAACTATTTCAATAGCCAAATTCAAAATCTAAAAACCACAGCATTGTCAGACACACTGACGTCCCGCTCACCAAGCTGAATAAAGAGAAGGTCACAGTGAGCTGCCTGTTGGGTGCTAGGATCCGACACATAACGCAAGCACTCAGGTCACTCCAAAGCAAATACAAATATGACTCAGTCATTGTACATGCTGGTGTGAATGACCTGAGGAGCTCTCTGATCATGTAGCCCAGGCTGGTATGACCTTGACCTTGAGCAGCATCTTACCCTCACCTAGAATGATGCCACAGCACAAAGACAAAATGATCGATTTTAACAATTGGCTAAAATTTTGGTGTCATTCAAAGGGGATCCAGTGTCTGTCAGCCTGGGATGACATGCTTGACAAGCCACGTTGCTTCGATAGGGACGGCTTGCACCTGTCACCACTGGGCTTTCGGATATTGGCAAAGGCTCTTGCCACCCCCATAGTGCCTTTTTTAGGCAAGGCTCAAAAGTCAAACCCACCCCATAGACAGCACAAGGAACAAGAAACTAAGGGTAATGCTGCTAAACGCCAGAAGTCTTAACCTCAAGATGCACGCACTCGAAGCTCTCCTCAGTATGGAGAACATCGGTATCTGTGCAGTGACAGAAACCTGGTTCAAGGCTCCAGAGAGCACCCCAGCACTACCAGGCTATACCTCATATCATGCTTTTCGGCCCCAAAACCCGGACCGAACCACAAAAGGAGTGGGAGTTTCCATATTTATCAAGGATATCCACACCTCCAGGTTAGTGGCATTGCACAAAGTATCGGAGACCATCCATGTGCAACTAACAGTGGGCAAGACTGCTTTTCAGTTTATAGCATCCTACAGACCACCCTCTCAAAGTCAGGAATCCCATTCGGCTTTCCTGAAAACATTGGAGAACATGAAGATCTCTCCGAACACCATTATATTGGGCGACTTCAACTACCCAAACATTGACTGGAAGCACTACTCAAGCCCCAGCACCCTAGCCCAAAGATTCCTGGAAATTATAAACTCAAATGCTATGGAACAACTAGTCACCACTCCCACAAGAGGGGACAGCATACTAGACCTGATCATTACCAACATGGGGACTCTATGCTCCACACCAGAAGTATATCCCTCATTGGTAAGATTAGACCATAAATTAATTTCACTGGATGTCCACATCCCGACCCCACCCCCAGCCCAGAAAACCACAGTGAAAAACTTCTCAAAAGCGAACTTCTCACTTCTCAAAACCGAAGTGGAATCCTTCAAGGCCCCAGGGCCAGTGGAAACTACAGCCCAAACTGCAGAATCCTATATAAATGCATTCTACGGACATCTCCAGGAATGCATGGATCATGCTATCCCAAACAAAACCAAGACCCAATCATCCAAAGGCAGGCGTCCAATCTGGTGGACCCCTGCCATAAATAAACTGTACAACAGAAGGAGGAGGCTACTACATGATAGAGCAAAATCCCTAATAGGGAAGGCATCTCTGATCAGTACTAGCAAAAAATTACGATCCTCATAAAATCCTCCAAGGCCAGCTTCGAGAGAAAAATTGCACAGGACACCAAAGACAATCATAAGGCTTTTTTCAGTTATGTTAGAAACCTGGGATGCAACTCCCAGACTTGTTCTGAGTTGATTCTAAACGACAAAAAATACACTGAACCCACAGACATCACCAATATCCTGGCAGACAGGTTCAGTGCAAACTTCTCCACCCCCTCCCCCCAAAAGAGCAAGTATCTATCCCAGCAGAGGACTGCCTCCCAAACATCTCAGATGCTCAGGTGAAGGCTGCCCTCTCCAAAGCAAAAAAACACTGCTTCCATGGGACCAGATGGCGTCCCAGGTTGCGTCCTACATGAACTACAAGAGGAACTAATCCCTCAAATAAAACAGCTATACAATCTCAGCCTCACTACAGGATATGTGCCCACAGAATGGTGTGCAGCAACAGTGGTCCCACTCCACAAAGGTGGAGCCTCTACGGACCCTGGAAACTATCGCCCCATAAGCCTGACTAGCTTAGTCTGCAAGGCTATGGAGAGGATCATCATGGAGCTCATAAACAAAGACATTGGGGACCTACAGACACTAGATCCTACCCAGTTCGGCTTTGTCAAGGGCAGATCCTGCCTTTTAAACCTGGTTGACTTCTTTGAAACAGTCACCAAAGCCATAGATGAAGGGAAGGTAGTCCACACAGCCTATCTGGACCTTGCAAAGGCATTTGACACAATACCCCACTCGGGCATCATAGATAAGCTATCCTGCTTAAATATAAATCCCTATGTCACAAGATGGGTCGCAAACTGGCTCAAAGACAGAACCCACAGAGTGAGAGTTGCTGGAGCCACGTCAGACTCAAAACCGGTCACAAGTGGCATCCCACAGGGTTCTGTCCTGGGACCACTCTTGTTCGGTATATACTTTTCCGAGGTACAGGCAAACGTGGGAGGACTATGGCTCACCAAGTTCGCAGACGACTGCAAACTGGGCGCCATAATCAACTCTCCAGCTGACACAAACATCCTTCAAAAAGGTCTCACAGAGACAGATAACTGGTGCCAGTGCCATGGTTTAAAGCTAAATGCCAAAAAATGTATAGTCATACCCTTTGGCAAAAACAATGTGCCCACAAATTACCACATAGGCGGAAACCCATTAAGTACAGAGAAAGTTATTAGTGACCTGGGGACCCAAGTTGATAGCAATCTCTCCTTTGAAAACCACATTGCCAAAGTGGTTAGAAAGACCTTCTACATAGCCTACCTCATCAAGAAGGGTTTCACATCTAGATCAAGAGAGGTAATCGTGACCCTTTATTCATCCCTCATCAGGCCCATCATAGAATACAATGCCCCTTTTGGGATGTACCTTACCCGACACCTGCAGCAATTAGAAAGACCCCAAAAGTATCTCACCAAGAGGATCAAGGGTCTCAAACAGATGCCATATGCTGCTCAGTTAAAAAAACTCCAGCTCTACTCAGTTGCATACTGCCTACTTCGCGGCGATCTATGCCTGACATACAAAGCTATGTCAAATCCAGAATTAATGGACATACTCCACCTCAGTAAATCTAAATCCCTTAGAGCCACACGCTCGAGGGACTTGAACCTCAGCACAGAAATAAATAGAACTTGCTGGAGGGACAGGTTCATAAACCAGAGGCTCCCTTCGCTCTGGAATAGCATTCCAGTTCATGTGAGGCAGAGCACCTCACTGAATCTCTTCAAGAAGAATCTCGATAAGTGGATGGGGGATCGTAGGTTTGTCCCAGGGATTACTCCCGTGTCACTATTAGACAGAGTCACAGTAAACTAAACCTTAAAAAGGGCACATTATACTCAAATCAAGGGGTGGCATAAGCCATACAAAATCGGGCTAGGCTTATAATTGCCCCAGGGCAGATAGCCTAGTATGAACCTATGAACCTATGAACCTATGTAAAATATGTGGTGACATTAGGATCTACAGTGGGGCTGAGTTCTTCTATTGCTATTGTGGCAAAGAAATATACAAGGTAAAACTAAGAACCAAGGAGTGTATGTTGTACTTATTCATGTATAATACCACTTTCAAAAGATGTGATGAAAAGTTTGACCATTTGGCTAGTATATATATATATATATATATATATATATATATATATATATATATATATATATATTAAAGAAACATTAAGACAGTACATAACCCATGTGGGTTATGTACTGTCTTGAATCTGTCTATTGAAATAGTTTGTGTTTTAAACAATTTATTTTTTACAAACGGAGTATTCCTTTCAAATGGAGTATATCGTACCCTGCTTATAGTTGTTTATACTGGATTTGCAGTCATGTCATGGTTGCCTCTTAGCTATTTTACTTCGACTTTTTTACATTTTACTATTTGCAAGCCAAGAGGTATTTACCCTGCTGGGAGTGTTAACACATCTTGATACTATTTGGTAAGTACTCCTTCTTTGCTTTACTGAACATTTATTTCAAAGTCAGTTATAAGATGTCTTACATGTGTACTGTTGGTTATTGCTGTGTACATCAGATTAATAACTTTGGTCATGGACACAAACCTTGTGTCATCATAAGTAATACTATGCATCACTGGTGTATTGCTGAGGGTCAAATGGTAACAGTGCTAGTTTTACTGGCAGGCTTTATCATTTTAACAAATACATAGGCCAATTCCTACATCCTACTGTACTACCACACAATACTGCGTAAACAACAGTTTATACAACCACATAAAAATAACCTCTCCTCACATGTTTTCTCTTCCTTTAGCTGAGAATCATTAATGTTTCCCAGTTGTGTGGAATTATTATGCACTGATATTCATCCATGAAAACTGAAGATTGGGTAACTTTTATTACTTGCATTGTTTGCAATATAATTACAGATGTAGGGTATTATACGCAATGTTCCCTAAGGATAGTGTGGGTGCTGGTTCCAGTAACCACGATTAAATGCTGGCATGTGAGCTTGATGCTGAGTTGGTATGATGGCATAATTCACTGGATATAGGTGAGTCTCTGGACACTGATATGACAGTGCTGTGTGATCAAGATTTCAAATGTGAGATTCTGTCACTTGTTATGGAGGCTGATGTGGCCTGCCTTCCTTTGGGTTATGTCACCTGTACACCACTGTATTTCTTGTCATCACTGTTTTTCATGGAATTGTACTACTGTATACAGAGATTATAGTTCAGTACTAAGCTAACTGCCCTTGTGAGCCATTTTAAGCCTAACCAATTATCCCTTGTAAGACTCAAACCCTGCACCTTGGGTTTGTATGGCAAACACCTTAGCCATTAAGCCACCCTCCCAACCAGCCAATTATCCCTTGTGAGACTCAAGCCCTGCCTAGTCACAATTAGCCATATATATATATATATATATATATATATACACACACTTACCTTGAACTGATTGCATAATTTGTACTGTTTCAGGTTCATCTCAACACTTGTATTTACTATTTCCTTGTAACTGAGTTGTATTTGTTTGCAATTTCATTGTAATTATTTATTCTACTGTGAAGCTTTTCTCCCCAGTCCTCCACTGAAAATGGGTTCTTTTGGCCCAGTGTACATTCCAGTAAACAAAAAACAAACAAACAAATAAATAAATAAATATTCTTTGAAGCATTTTCTTGAGAGTCAGATGGAGTACAACCTAGTCTGCCCCATTGTATGCTAACATCCTCTATTCCTCATCCTTCACTGCTTCCTATGTGACTTTGGTAAGTTTTTCTAGTGTGTGTATTGAGATGGACATGGGTGCTGTGTGCCCCATTATACTACATTGCTCTAACCATCTCTAACTGACTGTCTGTGGCAGTGACTTGAGTCTTAACAATGTCATGCACATCTGTTGTTGGGCAGCCAAGGCATTTTTTATCTCAAGAGCTACCTGTGAGATATGCCTTCATCTAGCAGTGCTTTGCACAGGTATGACAGTGGGTACTGTTATCTCTGAAAGGGTAGTGGCTTCCTCAAGGTGTTCAAGTTGTTCACCATGTCCGAATCCAAATCAGTTACAAGTGGCGTCCCACAGGGCTCAGTTCTGGGACCTCTCTTGTTCGGTATATACTTCTCTGAGGTTCAGGCTAACACGGGGGGGGGGGGGGTTATGGCTGACAAAGTTCACAGATGACTGCAAACTGGGGGCCATAATCGAATCTCCAGCTGACACAAGCATCCTCCAAAAGGGTCTCACAGAGACAGATGCTTGGTGCTAGAGCCACGGCCTCAAGCTAAATGCTAAAAAGTGCATAGTCATCCCCTTTGGGAAAAACAAGGTGCCCACAAATTGCCACATAGGTGGTAATCCATTAAGTACAGAAGAAGTAATTAGAGATTTGGGGACCAACATAGATAGCAATCTCTCCTTTGATAATCACGTTGCCAAAGTGGTTAGAAAGACCTTCTATATAGCCCACCTTATCACGAAAGGGTTCGCATCTAGATCAAGAGAGGTCATTGTGCCCTTCTACTCATCACTCATCAGGCCCATAATTGAATACAATGCCCCTTTTGGGATGTACCTTACTTGCAGCAACTGGAGAGACCCCCAAAAGTACCTCACCAAGAGGATCATGGGCTACAAACAGATGTCCTATGCAGGTCGACTAAAGAAACTCCAGCTCTACTCAATTGCTTACCGCCTACTCAGAGGCAATCTATGCCTGATGTACAAAGCCATGTCAAACCCAGAATTAATGGATATGCTCCACCTCAAAAAATCCAAGTCCCTTAGAGCCACACGCTCCAGTGGCCTAAACCTCAGCACAAAAATAAATAGGACATGCTGGAGGGACAGATTCATTTCCCAGAGGCTTCCCTCACTCTGGAATAGAATCTCAATTCATGTTAGACATAGCCCCTCGCTGACCCTCTTCAAGCGAAATCTGGACGCGTGGATGGGAAATCACAAATTCACCCCTGGGATCTCTTCTGTGTCCCTGCTAGACAGAGGCACAGTAAACTAATCTTAAAAGGGTACCTTCTGTGACCTACTTTACAGAGGCACAGTAGGCTAATCTAATAGGGAAGCGGAAGCCAAATACACTCTGGCTAGGCTTATAAATGCCCTTGGGCAGATAGCTTAGTATCTACCTATGAACCTATGAACCTAAGAGACTAGTGATGAGGTATGTGGTATCCCCCCCTTCCCAGTTTTAATGTTAGGTCCCCTTTCTGCTGATTGTGTAAGTCTGTGTCACTGTCTGTGGAGTTATTAACCTGCTCTTGTTTTGGGGGTTCTGGCAGTGCACTTTGCAACAGTGTGCCACTATCCTCAGTTTGTGTCATAAATATGAAAGTTATGGCTTAATCATCAACAGCCATTCTGCTGTCAACATCAGCTGGCTCTGTTTGACTCTGGAGCTGATTCAGTAAAAGAATAAGTGATTATATCAATACTGAACCTTTGGCAATAAAAACATTTATCTATAAACAGATGAGTTACACAATTACCATACAAAATGGGCACTTTATTTTATTTCAGAGTTCGATGAGACAACTGCTGATGAAAAACGTTACAGGTTTTTTGTATACAAGTAACGTATGCAGTGTTTGCCAGCATGAAGTATTGCCATCAGCTGTGTACTAACCTTCCACAATGTATGATTGTGGCTGCTACACTGGTCTGAAAGTACTGGTGTCCACACCACCTCTGATGATTTTTGTGGAATTGTCATCTGCCTCATAGTCATCACTCCTTATGGAAAGAAGATACTTCTCATCAAATGTTAATGATTGCAGTATGGAAGCCCCCTCCCCCAACAAGTGCTGAAGAGCTATTGCATTCTGCCTAGCTTTGCTTCTTGGATGTCTGACTAGGTCATTTGCTCTTTTCCTGCACTGTGCCAGTGTACAGTTTCTCCTTCTTATAACATTGACATCAGTCACTACTTGATTCTACACTGTAGCTATCTCTGCCTGCTTTCACCTCTTTCCCAATCATACATTTCCCATATGTCCTGAAAGAATCCATGAGGATGTAGTTCTCCTCAGGACTGAAGCTGTCTCTCCTGTGTCATGATCTCTGCTACTGCAGCAGGTTGTAACCTGAAAGCACATGTTTTGGCCCACAGTTAACCAGACTCCCTCATGACACCTACACAACTACACTTTAGTAGTACAAATTGCAAAAGTGTATTGACTGTAGTATTATTTATACTCTGTGTCAGGCCAGCCTGCACTTAACTATGGACTAGTAACAGAAATGCCTAATGATGTAGTGTGGTAGTAGGCACTTTTTGGTAATGCAAAATCAATGAATGCTACTTCCCCACTTTTCATTTTCCTTTACCAATAAAAATTATGGCCACAAAAATTACCAAAATACATGTGCAAACAGCTGAAAAAAAATGGAACAGTTATTTTACATTAAGAAGGTTCGTGGTCTGCACTCTTGTGGGAGAAGTGGCTGGACTCTGTCCTTCTGAGCTGGGAATTTCTGGTTAAAGGTTTATAGTGCCTGAATATTTGAACTGTATCTTATTGAAATTGGTACACCTTGTTTGCAGTAGCATAGACTAGATCCAGGCCTACTGAATCTAGCTTTGTTTATATGCATGTTGTTTGCTTGTTATTTCCCTGGAATGCTAATTCCACCAAATACGCGGCTTCTCAGCGCTTCTGTGGATCACTAGTGATATCTGCATTGCTTACTGTACTTATTTCCTTGTTTCACTTGAAAGAAAGTTACTGTTTGTCGTTTTTGCATTTAAGTTACCTGTAACACATTGCACTTAAGTTACCTGGCACTTGCGCGCTAAAGCAATTATATAAGTCAGCACTAAAAATTAAAAGCACTACACCCTCACTCCCCACTGGCCCTTGTTTTCAATTATTAAGGAATTCCCAATATTATTCTAGCATGTCCAAAGGTCAGTTGTCAATCTCCCCTCCGGTCCAGCTGGTGAATCTGGGAATCTTGAGGCAATGTTACAACTGCCTCATGTACACAGACATCCCTCTCCTCCTCCCGACAAATTCCAACACATGTGAGAGATGCAACCATATAGCCAAACTGGAGGCTAAGCTCTCTCAACTCAGTACTGGCTTAACCAGTCAGGAGGAGAAGGAAACCACACTCACTACAATTCCAGTCTCACATAGACCTACCACGACAGCAAACCAACCACATAATCACACAAAAACATACTCAGAGGCTCTAAATAAAGATCTGCCTAAGCAGCAGAGACCTTCAAAGCAGACACCCAAGCAACCGCTACCCCAAAACAAAACACGTGCAACACATAGCTCACAAAGCCAGTGTGCCGAACAGTCACAGCCCTTAAGACTAAACAACGCACCTGATACACTTGTAATAGGTGACTCTATCGTCAGGCACACTGACATCCCGCTCACCAGGCTGAACAAGGAGAGGGTCACGGTGAGCAGCCTGTTGGGCGCTAGGATCCGCCACATAACACAAACACTCAGGTCACTCCAAGGCAAGTACAAATATGACTCAGTCATTGTCCATGCTGGTGTGAATGACCTGAGACGTACCTCCCTGGACTACATGAAAAGAGACATAAAGTAGCTCTCTGAGCATGTAGCCCAGGCTGGTATGACCCTGACCTTGAGTAGCATCTTACCCTCACCAAGAATGATGCCACAATATGAAGACAAGATGATCAATTTCAACAACTGGCTTAAGTACTGGTGTCATTCAAAGGGGATCCAATGCCTGTCAGCTTGGGATGATATGCTCGACAAGCCACGATGCTTCGCTAGGGACGGCTTGCACCTGCCACCCCTGGGCTTTCGGATATTGGCAAAGGCTCTTGCTACCCCCATAGTGCCTTTTTAGGCAAGGCTCAAAAGACAAACCCACCTCCATAGGTATCACAAGGGATAAGAAACTAAGAGTAATGCTACTCAACGCCAGAAGTCTAAACCTCAAGATGCACACACTCGAAACTCTCCTTAGCATGGAGAACATCGATATCTGTGCAGTAACAGAAACCTGGTTCAGGGCTCCCAAGAGCACCCCAGCACTACCAGGTTATACCTCATACCATTCTTTTCGGCCCCAAAACTTGGACTGAACCACAAAAGGAGGGGGAGTATCGATATTCATCAAAGATACTCACACCTCCAGGTTGCTGGCAAAGCACGAAGCATCAGAGACTATCCATGTGCAACTAACAGTGGGTAAAACTGCCTTCCAGTTTATAGCCTGCTACAGACCACCCTCCCAAACCCAGGAACCCCACTCGGCCTTTCTGAGAACACTGGAAAATATGAAGGTCTCTCCAAACACCATTATATTGGGTGACTTCAACTACCCAAACATAGACTGGGAGCATTACTCTAGCTCCAACACCCTAGCCCAAAGGTTCCTAGAATTTATAAACTCAAATGCTATGGAACAACTTGTTACCACTCCCACAAGAGGGGAAAACATACTGGACCTGATCATCACCAACATGGGGACTCTATGCTCCAGACCAGAAGTGTATCCCTCACTGGTAAGATCAGACCATAAACTAATCTCACTGGATATTTACATCCCGACCCCACCCCCTGCCCAGAAAACCACAGTGAAAAACTTCTCTAAAGCAAATTTCACACTCCTCAAAACCGAGGTGGAATCCTTCAAAGCCCCCGGGCCTGTGGAAAATACGGCCCAGACCGCAGAATCCTTTATAAAAGCATTCTATGAACACCTTCAGGAGTGCATGGATCATGCGATCCCAAGTAAAACCAAGACCCAATCCTCCAAAGGCAGACGTCCTGTCTGGTGGACCCCAGCCATAAACAAACTATACAATAGAAGGAGGAAGCTACTAAATGATAGAGCAAAATCCCAAAAAGGGAAGGCATCACTGATCAGTATTAGCAAAAAACTACGGGCACTCATAAAATTGTCTAAGGCCAGCTTCGAGAGAAAAATTGCACAGGACACTAAGGATAATCACAAGGCTTTCTTTAGTTATGTTAGGAACCTGGGTGGGAATTCCCAGATATCCAAAATGACAAAAAATACACTGAACCCACAGACATTGCCAACATCCTAGCTGACAGGTTCAGCGCAAACTTCTCCCCCCCCTCCCCACCAAAAGGGCAAATATCTATCCCAGCAGAGTGCTGCCCCCCTGACATCTCAGATGCTCAGCTAAGAGCTGCCCTCTCCAAAGCAAAAAACACAGCATCAATGGGACCAGACGGTGTCCCGCACTGTGTCCTACATGAACTCCAAGAAGAGCTAAACCCAAACATAAAACTACTGTTCAATCTCAGCCTTACTACAGGATATGTGCCCAAAGAGTGGCGTACAGCAACAGTGGTCCCTCTCCATAAAGGTGGTGCCTCAACGGATCCTGGAAACTATTGCCCCATAAGCCTGACTAGCTTGGTCTGCAAAGCTATGGAAAAGATCATCATGGACCTCATAAATGAAAATATTGGGGACCTACAGACACTGGATCCTACCCAGTTCGGCTTTGGTAAGGGCAGATCCTGCCTTTTAAACCTGGTTGATTTCTTTGAAACAGTCACCAAGGCCATTGACGAGGGGAAGGTGGTCCACACAGCCTACCTGGACCTCGCAAAAGCCTTCGATACAATACCCCACTCGGGCATTATAGATAATCTCACCAGCTTAAATATAAACCCCTATGTCACTAGATGGATTGCAAACTGGCTCAAGGACAGAACCCACATGGTTAGAATTGCTGGAGCCATGTCAGACTCCAAACCAGTTACAAGTGGTGTCCCACAAGGCTCAGTCCTGGGACCTCTCTTGTTTGGTATATATTTCTTGGAGGTACAGGCCAACATGGAAGGACTGTGGCTGACCAAGTTCGCAGATGACTGCAAACTGGGCGCTATAATCGACTCTCCAGCCGACACAAGCATCCTCCAAAAGGGCCTCACAGAAACAGACAACAGGTGCCAGAGCCATGGCCTCAAGCTAAATGCCAAAATGTGTATAGTCATCCCCTTTGGCAAAAACAAAGTGCCCACAAATTACCACATAGGTGGTAATCCATTAAGTACAGAAGAAGTAATTAGGGACCTGGGGACCCAAGTTGATAGCAATCTCTCATTTGACAACCACGTGGCCAAAGTGGTTAGAAAAACATTTTATATAGCCCACCTAATCATGAAGGGATTCACATCTAGATCAGGGGAGGTCATCATGCCTCTTTACTCATCCCTCATCAGGCCCATAATTGAGTACAATGCCCCTTTTGGGATGTACCTTACCAGACACCTGCAGCAACTGGAAAGACCCCAAAAGTACCTCACCAAGAGGATCAAAGGGCTCAAACAGATGCCATATGCTGCCTGGTTAAAGAAACTCCAGCTCTACTCAGTGGCATACCGCCTGTTCAGAGGCGAGCTGTGCCTGACGTATAAAGCCATGTCCAACCCAGAATTAATGGACATGCTGCACCTCAGAAAATCCAAATCCCATCGAGCTACTCGCTTGAGAGACTTGAACCTCAGCACTGAAATAAATAGGACATGCTGGAGGGACAGATTCATAACCCAGAGGCTCCCTTCACTCTGGAATAAAATCCCAGTCCAGGTTAGGCAGAGTCCCTCATTGACCCTCTTCAAGAGGAATTTTGATGAGTGGATGGGAGATCGTAGGTTTACCCCGGGTATCACTTCTGTGTCACTGTTAGATAGAGGCACAGTATACTTACCTCGAAAAAGGGCATAGTAAAATAAATTTAAAATGGGTGGCGAAAGCCAAACACATTCTGGCTAGGCTTATAAATGCCCTAGGGCAGATAGCCTAGTATGAACCTATGAACCTATGAACATTACACTTTTCCACTCCTGACATTCACAAGGTTGCAAAAACATAATATATGTTGCACCTTATAGGTAAATATATGCTTCTGGCAAGCAGATCTCCATATATTAAACCATTCTCAGTGGTTTTCTAATAATTTCTAACTACTACTACCTCTCATACCAATTCTTTTTCATCTGCTTGCACTTTTTCACACTGCTGCTACTAAGTGTGACACAACACAGTTCAAAATGGCACACTGAAGTCTATTGGTTTAAACTGTGGCCAGTTTAAAAAATTTAGTATGCAAGTGAAGCTAAGCTAAATTCTGTGGATCGCACCATTATGCAATTGTGCATTCCTATCAAAAAGCATCAAATGTATTTGGCTTCTCAGAGGTGAGCTGCACTGAAGAGCACTGAACCCATGAACGTACATGAGGTAACAGCCATTCTCAGTCATAGTGCAGAGTGCCATATTTTTATTTTATTTTATTTTGCTTTTATGGGTTTGTCTAACTTGGTTTAGTCAAAACCTCCTTTTCAGGGGGGACTTGGGGAGAATATTTCCAACATATTACAAACCCTGTTCAGTAATACACACAAATGGACATTAATCTGCATTAACAATTACACATATATTTGCTAATTAGATTATATTCATATGAAAGTAGGGGTAACTATTGCAGTATTCTAATACTTTAGTAGATGACGAACATTGAGTATTTGAAGAGATATAGTTATGGACTTGTTAGACTGATAACAGATTGTGTGATTAGTACATAAAACTTCAAAGAAATGGAAATTAGGGAAGGAATCTAGGTAGGACAGGAATGTTAATATTGCAGTTAAGAGGCTGCATATAAAGCAGCTTCAAAAACAGTTTATATATATATATATATATATATATATATATATATATATATATATATATATATATATATATACACATAGCTATCATAAGTTTTATATTAGAAGTGTAAAGGTGGGTTATGAGCAATCTTACAAAATAATGTATATAGCTGGGAGATGCTAGTAAGAATTTTTGTCTTTTACATATGTACATACTGCATATTGTGCAGATATATGTGCATATAAATGCCCCCCTACACCCAAAGGAAATTGAAGTCAACAAAATGCCCAGGTATTATACTGCAGGAAGTCTTCCATTTATATAAATGAAACAATGGCACTGAAAAGAAAAGGAGTACGTCTATGCGACTGCTGCACTTCAGTTGGCAAGTCAACTTCTATACTACTATTAGTTTCAGATGTACTACCTCTGCATGAGTGTATGGGTTTGGAATGATGATGTCACACATCAGAAGGTGTGTTTCTTATCTGCTTATCCCCTATATCAGGCTTACATACTTCACTCTTGTCCTGGGACTTCACAAGGATAGCTTCTGTTAAAACCCAGGGTAAATCCCCAAGCTGGTATGATAGTGAGACCAAGATCCTTCTTTATCTGCTGCAGGAATTATACCTTCAGAAGTTGGAGCAGGCAACTGCTGGCTTGGATTGGAAAAAAAGACTGATATTTGTCTGGAGTTGGGGACCACCTGTCCTTCCTGACAGGGATTCCCAACTTTGGACAACAGTGTAGGCACAAGTTTGACAACCTGCAAGGTGGAGAGTGGTGGACCAGCTGGCCAAGTGGGTTTCAGAAATCCAAGAAAGAAGGCCAGACTTGTATAGTAAATACTTTTTATCATTTGTTTATTCAGTAACCTTTAAAATATGTAAAAATATGTATACATATAGACATACCGTACCTTTCAACTGTCCAGATTTTTGCAGAATGACTAGATTTTTGCCTGATATTTTTGGTCTGTTCCTCATAAAATTTGTGGTTCTCTGGAAAATTATTGAGGTCTGAAACCAATAAATAATAACAAACATTTAAATTTCAGACTTCATATCCTTCAGAAAATGCATGCAAATATAAAATATATTATTCTATCAACTAAGTTCATAAGAGTAATATTTAAAATATGTCCCTGTTTTTGAAAACTTTGTCCCCCATTATGTTTGCCTTTGCCCAGATTTTGTGCTAAGAGTTTGAGAGGTATGGCATAACTATTTTAAATAGCTGCATTATGAATAGGTTCATAGGTAGGTACTAGGCTATTGGCCCTGGGGCCTATACAAGCCCAGCCAAAAAGGTACCCTGGCTTTTGCCACCTAAGAAAATTATTTTCCTGTGCCACTGTCGAGCAGAGCCACAGCGGTGATCCCCAGGGTGAATTTCCTATTTCCCATCCAATCATCAAGATTTTTCTTGAAGAGTGCTAATGAGGAGCTTTGTTTGATATAGATAGGTAGTTTATCTGGAGTATGGGAAGTCTCTGGGACAGGAATCTATCCCTCCAGCATGTTCTGTTTATTGCGGTGACAAGGTTTAGGTCCCTAGAGCGTGTAGCTCGGAGGGATTGGGATTTCTTTAAGTGGAGCATGTCCAACAGCTCTGGGTTTGACATAGCTTTGTATGTTAGGCAGAGATCACTTCTGAGTAGGCGATATGTGACGGAGTAAAGCTGGAGTTTTTTTGAGACGGTCTGCGTAGGGCATCTGTTTGAGGCTGGTAATCCTCTTTGTGAGGTATTTCTGTAGCCTTTCCAGTTGTTGTAGATGTCTTGTGAGGTACATACCAAAAGGGGCATTGTACTCTATAATAGGTCTAATGAGTGATGAGTAGAGGGGAACAATGACCTCTTTTTTTCTGGATGAGAAACCTTTTGTAATGAGGTGTGCCACGTAGAAGGATTTCCTGACTACTGTGGCGATGTGATTATCAAAGGAGAGACTACTGTCCACCTGTGTCCCAAGGTCTCTTATCACACTTTCGGTGTTAAGTATACTACCGCCTATGTTGTAGTTTATGGGTACAGAGTTTTTACCAAAGGAGATGACAATACACTTTTTGGCATTGAGTTTGAGGCCATGGCTTTGACACCAGGCATCTGTCTCAGTGAGGCCCTTTTGTAGGATGTCCACATCGTTAGGAGTTTCAATTATAGCTCCTAGTTTGCAGTCATCTGTGAACTTCATTAGCCAAAGACCTTCTGTGTTAGCCTGTACTTCAGAGAAGTAGATACCAAACAGGAGAGGACCCAGGACTGAACCCTGTGGTACTCCACTTGTCACTGGTCTGAAGTCGGATTTGGAGTCTGCTACTTTTACAGTGTGGGTTCTGTCAGTGAGCCAGTTGCCAACCCATCTTGTGACATAGGGATTTATACCTAGTTTAGTGAGTTTATCTATAATTCCAGAGTGGGGGATGGTGTTGAAAGCCTTGGCAAGATCTAGATAGGCTGTGTGAATCACCTTACCCTTGTCTACGGCTTTGGTGACTGCTTCAAAGAAGTCTATCAGGTTTAGGAGACATGATCTGCCTTTTACAAATCCTACATATACATACACACATATCTACATATACATACACACATTTGCATTATTTTGAACATGTACATATTCCTCCTACATATAGTACCATATAAAGATCTTGCTGCTGTCCACAGCTCCATTCTTTGGTGAATTTGAGATTGCAACACTCGGCATGTTTTTTCAGCGGTGGAAAGGACCCCACAGAGACACTGGGAGAACATGGAAACTGCAGACAGACATTGGCCAGAGGTCAGGCTCAAATCTTATACCTTGTATATGGGAGTCAAAGACCTTAGCCATTATGGCAACAGGTCTCCTACTGACTTAACTGACATTTAATGTTTATTACATAGTACAGCACTGAGAGTGCAAGTTTGACCTGATAAGGCAAGCCAAACAGTGGCAGACTAACTATTCAAAGTAAGCTAAATACATTTAAAATTGAAGAGCATCTGATTTCCACCTTTACTGAAAGACCGAAAACAACCCTTACTATAATACCCAATGGAAACTAACGGCATATCCATAACACCCAAATATTCTCTTGTATTCGTGTATGTACTAATAGTCAATGTTTTGTTAACTTTGATACTACTGTGAATGATGTTTGTGTATGTAAATTAACTCAAAGACTGATAATTTTAAATTTTAAGATATAAATATATAGTTTCTGGGGGCCCAGTCACACTGTTAATAACTCAGATAAAAATCAGGTCTGCTACACATAAAATCAAAAAGGAAGATAAGCTAGAAGGCTTCCCTCCAACACAGAAAGGCTTGGGGGGGGGGGGGCTCCAAACAGTCCTCTACAACAGAAGGAGGAAACTGATGCAGAATAAGGCAAAGTCCCAAGACTGGAAAAACTCTCTTAACAGCCTCAACAAAAAGTTGAGATCCCTCATCAAATCCTCTAAAGCTAGCTATGAAAACAGAACTGCAGCAGATAGTAAAGACAACTACAAGGCCTTTTATAGTTATGTAAACAATATCCATGGCAATACCCAGATTTGCTCTGAGCTACTGCATAATGGTACCTTCTATACTTAGCCAACAGATATTGCCAATATACTGGCCGACAGATTCAGTGCCAACTTTAACACCCCCCCAAAGGACCGATCACAATACCAGTAGATTGCCAGACACCCAGTATTACTGCTGCACAGGTTAAAACAGCACTGTCCAAGGCCAAGAATACAGCTTCTATGGGACCTGACAATATCCCTGTCTGTGTTCTACATGAACTACAGAGTGAAAATGGCACCTCACCTGTGTGCCCTGTTCAGTCACAGCCTCACTTCAGGCTTTGTCCCTACCAAATGGCGCACTGCTACAGTCATCCCTCTCCACAAAGGAGAAGTGACTACAGACCCTGGGAACTACTGCCCCATTAGCCAATATCCCTGTCTGTGTTCTACATGAACTACAGAGTGAAAATGGCACCTCACCTGTGTGCCCTGTTCAGTCACAGCCTCACTTCAGGCTTTGTCCCTACCAAATGGCGCACTGCTACAGTCATCCCTCTCCACAAAGGAGAAGTGACTACAGACCCTGGGAACTACTGCCCCATTAGCCAATATCCCTGTCTGTGTTCTACATGAACTACAGAGTGAAAATGGCACCTCACCTGTGTGCCCTGTTCAGTCACAGCCACACTTCAGGCTTTGTCCCTACCAAATGGCGCACTGCTACAGTCATCCCTCTCCACAAAGGAGAAGTGACTACAGACCCTGGGAACTATTGCCCCATTAGCCTGATGAGTCTGATATGCAAAGCTATGGAATGCATCATCATGGACCTAATAAACAAGGATATAGGGAATCTCCAAACACTGTATCCTACACAGTTTGGTTTTGTGAAGGGTAGATCATGCCTGCTCAACTTGGTCGACTTCTTTGAGTCAGTCACCAGAGGTATGGATGAAGGCAAGGTGGTTCATGCAGCCTGTCTTGATCTGGCCAAGGCCTTTGATACCATTCCCTACTCAGGAATCACAGAAAAACTCACTAAGCTAGGCATCAATCCCTATATCACTGGGTGGGTTGCAAACTAGCTTACAGATAGAGCCCACAGTGTGAAAGTAGCTGACTCCAAGTCAAACCGCCGACCAGTCACAAGTGGATTCCCACAGGGTTCGGTCCTGGGTCCTCTCCTGTTTGGTATCTAATTCTCTGAAGTCCAGGCCAACACAAAGGGACTCTGGCTAACAAAGTTCACAGATGATTGCAAGTTGGGAGCTATTATTAACTCCCTGAGTGATGTTGACATCCTACAGAAAGGCCTCACTGAGACCAATGACTTGTGTCAGAAACATGGCTTTAAGCTCAATGCCAAAAAATGTGTCATCATCCTCCTTGGTTAAAATCTGGTTCCCTTGAATTATCACATCGATGGTAGTCCACTGAACACAGAGTTCTGGGAACACAGGTTGACAGCAACCTTGCTTTTGACCACCACATTGCCACTGTGGTCAGAAGGTCCTTCTATGTGGCACATCTCATTGCTAAGGGTTTTGCATGCAGGAAGAAAGAGGTCATAGTCTTTCTCTACTTTTCCCTTATTAGGCCAATCAGTGAGTACAATGCCCCCATTGTCATGTACCTCACTAGACACCTGCAACAACTGGAGAGGCCACAAAAGTACCTCACAAAGAAGATCCTAGGCCTTAAACACTTGTACTATATGGACAGACTCAAAAACTCTGACTATTCTCTGTCTCATATCGCCTACTTAGAGGCGATCCCTGCTTGACTTACAAAGCCATGTCTGACCCAGCTCTGTTAAAGAAATCCCAATCCCTCCACACCACATGCTCCAGAGACCTCAACTTCATTACCACAATCAACAGAACATGCTGGAGGGACAGGTTCATAACCCAGAGACTGCCCATGCTATGGAATAGACTTCCCATACATGTCAAGCAGAGCACCTCACTGGCTTTCTTCAAGAGAAATCTTGATGAGTGGATGGGAATAGAAAATTCACCCTGGGGATCACTCCAGTGGCTCTACTCAACAGAGGCACTGGGAACTAAGGTCGGGTGGCATGATGCCAAGTTAATCCTATGGGCTTGGCTTGTAAAGGCTCCAGGGTCATTTGCCTAGTACACACCTATGCACCTATAAAAATCAGGTCTGCTACACATAAAATCAAAAGGGAAGAATAGTAACGAGATAGTAATTATAAATGTATTCTCAGGCAAGCAATATATCTTGATTAATTACTTTAAGGTGGGGTATAATATAATATGGGTTATTGCCCATAAACAGTCTGTACATATACACGCACACACACACACACACACACACACACACACACACACACACACACACACACACACACACACACACACACACACACACACACACACACACACACACACACACACACACACACACACACACACACACACACACACATATATATATATATATATATATATATATATATATATATATATATATATATATATATACAGGGTAGTCTACAGCCATTCGAGCCACAGCTGCTTGAATTCCAGTACCTTGCAGCCAGGGATTCGAACAGCTGTAACCCTGACCGATCAGATGCTTGCATTTAAACTTGTATGTGGGTTCAGCGATGCAGCTGACACACTATCTGCTGATGTCATAGGCGATGGATGGAAGCACATGCTCACCAAAGAACCAGATATATATAAAAGCATAGATCCTTGTTTTGAGGCATAATAGTTTTCCAGCCTGGACAGGGGGAGAGATAAGGTGCCTTTCATCAATAAAGAAAAACAGTAGACCACAGAGAAAACTGGTACATGTGAGCAACAAAGCTGCTGGCTGAGAATCCTAAAAAAATCAGGAAAAAAGAACCATGCAGTGTAGACAAGCTCAGCTGAGACTTCAGAGTAATGAATCAATTATTACTTGTTTAGAAATCAAAACTTCCTTATTGAAAATCAAATATATGAGCACTTTGGCTCTTAAATGAGCTTTGTCAGATCTAAATCTAGTTTGCATGACATACAGTATTTATCAGTATTTATCTGTTTTAACACAGAGATCACTGTTAATTAATTAATTAATAAACCAGGCTAGAATAGGATAAGTCTCAACCTTCATACCTGTTCTCCATATTTACTCCAGTTGTTAGCTATCAGGTTATAACATATGTGGTGTATTTCTATCCCATGTGACTAGTGTCTAATTGATACAAACACTTTATTTAAAACTTGTTTGTGGCTATGTATAATTGCATATCATTGTGTCTGTTCTGTGATAAGCAGATGCTATCTGTCATGTTTAGATGGGGAAACAAGAACTAAAAATATCTGACAACCAGTCAAATTAAAATCCTAAAGTATTATACTGTATTAATCATAACTGCAGCTAGTCAGGATAATCTGGCTGAACCAATGACTGGGATCACCTACCTTGTTTCCTTTATGTCAGGAGCATACCACCCTTTCCATGCCAGGATGTATGATAAACTGAAAGGCTGCTAGCCTAGCTAGACAGAATTTTGTAGATAATTCAATGTCATTGTAAATATTAATGTAATCCACAGGCTTGTTTTACAAATGTAAACAGAACTATATGTTATGATTAAACTATATGTTGTACTGAGCTTCAAAAAAGTAACCACTGTGCACCCTGCTGGAAGAAAGCTGTTAAGTAAAGAATTACAACTGTGTTTGATCTCAAGCTCGGAGACATGATGTCTGGGCTAGCAAATTCTTTCTATTATTTAAAACAGAGATAATTATTAGATTTTACATGTAAAAGTGTATTTTATTGCTGTGGCTTCCTGGCCAGGTGCAGCTTACAAAGAAATGTACATTTTGAGTTTCTGTTAGCCTGGGAACTAAAGGAGAAGTGATAAAAATGATGTAATGTGAAATGACATAGCCGTACTGTGTATTATCAATTTAAGACTTTCTCAGAGAGAAAGATAGAGCATTTTGTATCTTGTCTCAGATCTAGTAAGAACATCCAGTGACCAGCACTTGTTTGCTCTGTATGTAAGTAGTATTTAGAACAGTGATTTCTCTTAGAGATAGATAGAAATAGCCAGATTAGTTTGGCTGTTTCCTATATTTTTGTCAGACTATCCGACAATATTGTTTTAAAGTGTTTCCTGTGATTTCTAAACTCTGTAATGTCATTGTGTTGAAGTAATAAGTATTGTCTGGTGTTTTTATTATTTATTATTAAACATTTTTTAACTTTTCATCTGTGGCTGTACCCATGCTGTTCATCACATTTACTAACTGGATAATAATAATATTACACAGTAAAACTGCACAGTCTTTGGTAAGGGCCTTTATTAGTAGCTGATAAATAGTGGTTGGCTGCAGTGATTTCTACATTATAGTCTGGAAAGAAGAGGGCATAGCTGGAGAACCTGTGACAGCCTTTCCCAGGAGTGTCTGTGTGTTTGTATATAACTCATATCTCATAGTGTGTGTGTGTCAGCTACTTGAGCAAGGACATGAAGCACTGGTTGGAAAGAGATGGTGCTGGAGGTTTTGACTTGACCACTAGGCTGAGATCTGTACCCTATAGCTGTGCCAGTGGGGAGTCTTGTTGGGGATCTGGAGAGAAAGGGAGAAACCAGACACAGCCTGACTGTGATCTCTATGTGCTCTTAAGGGAAATTGCACTTTACTGTGTGTGTACTTGTTATCCTCCCAGTGTGGACTCCTTACTGGTGTTAGTGCTGAGGATTGAGGCTCCTTGATTATTGGACCAGTGCATGGGCATCACAGGATGAATTCAACTTTCTAGTGATGTATCAAGTATAAGTGTGTTCAGAGAGAAAAGAAAGGGTTCTGTATGTGCTAGGTCTATGATAAACTGTAGTATTCTATGACAGAGGTAATAGGTACATTATAAGAGGTTGTCAGTAACATGTGTCATAAGTTCTATTTGCCACAGGAGCAATCCCTATAAGACAGCAAAGTGTATTTCCCACCATGGGAATCAGTGAGTCTCTAGTTAAGTGTGTCTTGTACCAGTGCCTGTTGCAAAAAGACCTTTGCAGAGATGTCTAGCCAGAGTGGAAAATATGCAACCTATATGGACTGTCTAGTCCTTGGTGGTATACTGAACGTACTTGATCAGGAAGTATAAGTAAGATATTAATCCATCTATAACTGAAACAAGTAGAAAGTAATTCACAAAGTGTTAAAACAGAACAAAGAAATGATAGGTATAATATAAAGATAGGTCCACTGCCGATAGTCTTAAATACTAAATCAGTGCAGATGTTACAGGTTGTAAACTAACACAAGCTGAATCTATGATGGGAGGGATATCACAAATCTGTAAATCTTTGTTAAAAAGAGATTTTAACTAAATGTGTGAAGCTAGAGCAGTGATGGCAAACCTATGACATGCATGTCAAAGGTGACACACCAGGATTCACTAACACCCATGTTACCAAAAAAAAAAAGAACTTGAATGAACAAAAATATAAGAAATATGTAACCCTGCACTTATTTATTAAAACTCAGCAAGAAAAAGTACTTAAAAAAGGTTAATCAAATCAAAGGCAATGTGTTCCATATTTTTTTCAATTCAATTAAAATTTACTATTAAAAGTAAGGTAATTTTTTTGTGCACTGTTTTAAGCCCATATTGATGCACATATTGTTTTCTCTATTGTAAGCCACTGATTTTTCTTTTACTTTTTAATACATAGCAGCACACATGATTGGACTGTATTTTTTAAATAAATGAATATGTAAAGAATTGCTTTTCTTTTGTCAGGGGACGGGGAGTAACACTTCAGCAGAGTCATGATAGGCATTTTCCGAAGTTGTGACACACCGAGTCCAAAAGGCTCGCCATCACTGAGCTAGAACTAATAAATAGGAAGTGGTGAATCTAATCAAGGCAGGCAGGAAGGCAGCATTGCCTCAGGCCATATGTACTGAGGTTAGGGAGGGTTATTATATAAACTTAGAAATATGATTATGGTAGGGTGACTATACTGACAAGAAGTAAAAGGTACATTTTAGCCTTGAGAGACATCATCAGTTTACTGCTGTTATGGAAACTGATGCAAGTAAGGAAAAAGAACAAAATAATAAACTCAATAGTCTAACGTTTCAGCATCAGGGAGTAGGAGTGTGTGTGAGTGTTTAAGAATTAGGTAAGGGAATAGCGGTATAATGGTATCACAGTACGAGGGTTACCGCCTGTCCCTCTTTGCGAGGGACAGTCTCACTTTGGGCAGTTTTGTCCTGAGAAAAAATCTAAAAAATGACAAATATCCTGATATAAAATATTTACTAAGTTTTCTTTAATAGTTGCATAAAACAGTTATTTTGTATCTGAAACACCTAAATATTATATGAAATAGCATAAGCAACTCATATGCTACAAGAATAAGCTTTGATTTGGACACAAACAGTGAAGTTCTGTCCTTTGCACTCCCCATGGGTATGTCTGTCCTGCAAAATTGCACATTTCTACAAAAAATGTCCCGCTTTGGGCATTTGAAAAGGTGGCAACCCTACACAGTACCTTGCATGGATGTGCAGTAGCAAGACCCTCCCAGATCCCGCTCAACAAATAACATCTGGTGATGTGTACAAATATCTCACGAGTATTCATGGCAATGCCCTCAATGTTTTCATGAATATTCATCAGGTACTCATTAAGTATCCTAACACTTGACAAGCTAAGAACTTGGTTATATTCAACTGGACGTATAAGAGAATTTAAGTACCTATTTCTGCACTTTTTATTTTAAAAAATACAGTATTTAAATTGATTTAAACTGTGTATGAAGGAGTGTTGAAGGAATTTTTAACTGGTTATTCTGCTCTTCAGTAACTTGAACTAAAAGCTAGTGTTGGCTGAATTTTGTTATTTGCTAGTAATTACAGGTGTGGGGGTAGCCACATGCTTTGATTTCCTGTCCTTGCATATTTAAACTGGTGCATGTGAAATAATTCCTGCTTTAAAACTTCAGCTTGGCAAGCTAAGAACTTGGTTATATTCAACTGGACGTATAAGAGAATTTAAGTACCTATTTCTGCACTTTTTATTTTAAAAAATACAGTATTTAAATTGATTTAAACTGTGTATGAAGGAGTGTTGAAGGAATTTTTAACTGGTTATTCTGCTCTTCAGTAACTTGAACTAAAAGCTAGTGTTGGCTGAATTTTATTATTTGCTAGTAATTACAGGTGTGGGGTAGCCACATGCTTTGATTTCCTGTCCTTGCATATTTAAACTGGTGCATGTGAAATAATTCCTGCTTTAAAACTTCAGCTTGGCAAGCTAAGAACTTGGTTATATTCAACTGGACGTATAAGAGAATTTAAGTACCTATTTCTGCACTTTTTATTTTAAAAATACAGTATTTAAATTGATTTAAACTGTGTATGAAGGAGTGTTGAAGGAATTTTTAACTGGTTATTCTGCTCTTCAGTAACTTGAACTAAAAGCTAGTGTTGGCTGAATTTTGTTATTTGCTAGTAATTACAGGTGTGGGGTAGCCACATGCTTTGATTTCCTGTCCTTGCATATTTAAACTGGTGCATGTGAAATAATTCCTGCTTTAAAACTTCAGCTTGGCAAGCTAAGAACTTGGTTATATTCAACTGGACGTATAAGAGAATTTAAGTACCTATTTCTGCACTTTTTATTTTAAAAAATACAGTATTTAAATTGATTTAAACTGTGTATGAAGGAGTGTTGAAGGAATTTTTAACTGGTTATTCTGCTCTTCAGTAACTTGAACTAAAAGCTAGTGTTGGCTGAATTTTGTTATTTGCTAGTAATTACAGGTGTGGGGTAGCCACATGCTTTGATTTCCTGTCCTTGCATATTTAAACTGGTGCATGTGAAATAATTCCTGCTTTAAAACTTCAGCTTGGCAAGCTAAGAACTTGGTTATATTCAACTGGACGTATAAGAGAATTTAAGTACCTATTTCTGCACTTTTTATTTTAAAAAATACAGTATTTAAATTGATTTAAACTGTGTATGAAGGAGTGTTGAAGGAATTTTTAACTGGTTATTCTGCTCTTCAGTTTATTCCCACCCACCCGCCCTGTCTTTGTTTTGGTGTTAATCTTAGTGGCATTGAAACTGCCCGCACCTCAGCCTGCCTCTGGGCCCATCTCATTTGCTCACTCAACTGAGTGCAGTGAGATCATATTCTGATTTCAGGCACTCCTACTGTGTACAAAGAGAGCATCTGGGAAATAGAAAAAAAAAATTAAGCTTATCTCCTGCCTTTCTTGTTAAGTGGTACAGACTATTTGTAGGCTTCTGAGCCCCCAAGCCCTTCTGTGTTTGAGGGAAGCCTTCTAGCTTGTTTTTTTTTCTTGTAACTAGCCAGTTTTCTAGTTTCAGCACTCTAATCTGTTTCTTTGATCTCAGCACTTGTTCAGAAAAAAAAAAAAAAAAAAAATTTCATCTGCTTTTACTGTACTTGTGTTTTTACCTACTTCTTTTTACTTTTGCATCATCTTAAAATACTCAATTGTATTTATTACTGCTTGGTGTAACTCATTCTAAGCCTTTTGGTTTAAACACTTGACCAGTTAGTTGTTTTGCACTGAGAGGGTTTGTGGTCTGCACTGTTGTGGCAGAACAGGTAGCTTACATCCTTCTAGGTTGAGAACTGCTGATTGAGGGCTCAGTGTCTGTTATTCTAAAAGTGTATTAATTCTGGTTTAAGTACTTGGGCTTTCAAGCCAGTTATTTTACATTAAGAGGGTTCGTGGTCTGCACTCTTGTGGGAGGAGAGGCTGGACTCTGCCCTTCTGAGCTGGGAATTTCTGGTTAAAGGCTTATAGTGCATGCATATCTGAACTGTTTCTTACTGAAGTTGGTGCGCCTTGTTTGCTGTGGCATAGACTGGATTCGGGCCTGCTGGATCTAGCTTTGTTTGTGTAACTTGAGCACTAATCCAGACATTCTCTAAAGTATTCAATGGTATTTATTACTGCTTGGTTGTAACTTGATTAAAGTGTAGCTATCATTCAAGTCTTTTGGATTAAGCACTTGGGCTTCAGACCAGTTGTTTTACATTAGGAAGGTTTGTGGCAAGCACTGTGGTGGCAGGACAGGTAGCTTTCATCCTTCTAAGTTGGGAACTGCTGATTGAGAGCCCAGTGTCCAAGTGTATTAGTTCTGGTTTAGGCACTTGGACTTCAGGCCAGTTATTTTACATTAAGAAGGTTCGTGGTCTGCACTCTTGTGGGAGAAGAGGCTGGACTCTGCCCTTCTGAGCTGGGAATTTTCTGGTTAAAGGTTTATAGTGCCTGAATATTTGAACTGTATTTTACTGAAATTGGTTCACCTTGTTTGCTCTAGCATAGACTAGATCCAGGCCTACTGAATCTAGCTTTGTTTATATGCTTGTTGTTTGTTTGCTTGTTATTTCCCTGGAAGCTAATTCCACCTAATACAACTTCTCAGCTTCTGTGGATCACTAGTGATATCTGCATTGCTTACTGTACTTATTTCCTTGTTTCACTTGAAAGAAAGTTACTGTTTGTCGTTTTGCATTTAGTTACTTGTAACACATTGCACTCAAGCTACCTGGCACTTGCTCACTAAAGCAATTATATAAGTCAGCACTAAAAATAAAAGCACTACACCCTCACTCCCCACTGGCCCTTGTTTTCAATTAAGGATTTCCCAATATTATTCTAGCATGTCCAAAGGTCAGTTGTCAATCTCCTCTCCGGTCCAGCTGGTGAATCTGGGAATCTTGAGGCAATGTTATAACTGCCTCATGTACACAGACAACCCTCTCCTCCTCCCACATAACACAAATACTTGAGAGATGCAGCTATTTAGCCAAACTGGAGGCTGAGCTCTCTCAACTCAGGACTGGCAAGACCAGACAGGAGGAGAAGGCAACTACACACACCACAAAACCAGCCTCACATAATGCTACCACTCCACTGAATCAAACACATAAACACACAAAGACATACTGAGGCTCAGAGTAAAATTTACCTAAACAGCAGAGGCCTCCAAAGCAGACACCCAAACAACTGCTACCTCAAGACACCCCACAAGCAACACATAAACCACAAAAGCAGTGTGCAAAGCAGTCACAGCCCTTAAGGCCAAATACAACACCAAACATACTTGTCATAGGTGACTCCATAGTCAGACACACTGGCGTCCCACTCACCAGGCTGAACAAGGAGAGGGTCACAGTAAGCTGCCTATCGGGCTAGAATCCGCCACATAACACAAGCACTGGTCACTCCACGGCAAGTACAAATATGACACAGTCATTGTCCATGCTGGTGTGAGCGACCTGAGACGCACCTCCCTGGACTACATGAAAAGAGACATAGAGGAGCTCTCTGATTATGTAGCCCAGGCAGGTATGACCCTAACCCTGAGCAGTATCCTTCCTTCACCAAGAATGATGCCACAATATAGAGACAAGATGATCAGCTTTAACAATTGGCTTAATGTCTGGTGTCATTCAAAGGGGAACCAGTGTCTGTCTGCCTGGGATGACATGCTTGACAAGCCACTCTGCTTAAGGGACGGCTTGCACCTGTCACCCTGGGATTCGGATATTGGCTAAGGCTCTTGCCACCCCATAGTGCCTTTTTAGGCAAGGCTCAAATTCTAAACCTACCACCCTAGAAAACAAAAATGGGAAGAAATTGAGGGTAATGCTGCTCAATGCCAGAAGTCTAAATCTCAAAATGCACGTTCTGAGGCCCTTCTCAGTATGGAGAACATCGATGTCTGTGCTGTAACTGAAACCTGGTTCAAGGCTCCTGAGAGCACCCGGCACTATTAGGTTTTACCTCATATCATGCGTTCCGCCCCAAAACCCGGACCACTCCACAAAAGGAGGGTGTATCCATATTCATAAAGGATACTCACACCTCCAGGTTGGTGGCAACGCATGAAGCTTCGAAACCATCCAGGTGCAACTAACCATAGGCAAAACTGCTCTACAAATTGTAGCATGCTACAGGCCACCCTCTCAAACTCAGGAACCCCACACAGCCTTCCTGAAGACACTGGAGGGTATAAATGTATCTCCAAACACCATCATATTGGGAGACTTCAACTACCCGAATATAGACTGGGAACATTACTCAAGCCCTAACTTTCTAGTTCCTGGAGTTCATAAATTCAAATGCCATGGAACAGCTAGTTACTGTTCCCATGAGAGGAGAAAATATACTAGATCTCATTGTCACAAACATGGGGACAAAATGCTCCACACCAAGTATATCCCTCATTGGTGAGATCTGATCATAAACTAATCTCACTGGAAATCCACATCCCCCCACCCCAAACAAAAAGACCATAGTGAAGAACTTCTCTAAAGCAAACTTCACACTACTCAAGACTGGTGTGGTATCCTTCAAGGCCCCTGAGTCAGAGGAAACCACAACCCAAGCTGCGGAAGCCCTTACAAATGCCTTCTATGAACACCTCCAGGACTGCATGGATCAGGCAATCCCAAATAAAACCAAGACTCTTTCCACAAAGGGCAACGTCAAAGACAGTCTGGTGGACCCCAGCCATTAACAAACTTTACAATAAGAGGAGAAAGCTATTACATGATAGAACAAAATCCATAAAAGGAAGTCACCCCTGATCATTATTAGTAAAAAATCTGAGCACTCATAAAATCAACTAAGGCCAATTTTGAGAGAAAAATTGCCATGGATTCAAAGGACAATCATAAGGCCTTTTTCAGCTATGTTAGGAACCTGGGTGGAAACTCACAGATATGCTCAGAATTAGTCCAAAATGATACAAAAATCACTGAACCCACAGACATTGCCAACATACTGGCAGACAGGTTCAGTGCAAACTTCACCCCCTCTCCCTAAAGGAGTTAACTATCCCAGCCGAGTGTAGCCTCCCGGACATCTCAAATGCGCAGGTGAAAGCTGCTCTCTCTAAAGCTAAAAACACAGCATCAATGGGACCGGATGGTGTCTAAATGAGGAATTAAACCCGCACATAAGGCAGCTGTTTAATCTCAGCCTTACCACAGGATACGTGCCCAAGGAGTGGCGTCGGCAACTGTGGTCCCACTCCACAAGTGTGCCCCACGGACCCTGGTAATTACCGCCCATAAGCTTAACAAGTCTAGTCTGCAAAGCTATGGAGAGGATCATAATGGAGCTCATAAACAAAGATATAGGGGACTTGCAGACATTGGACCCGACCCAGTTTGGCTTTGTCAAGGGAAGATCATGCCTTTTGAACTTGGTAAATAGTCACCAAGGCCATTGATGAGGAAAGGCAGTCCATACAGCCTACCTTGACCTTGCACACAATACCCCACTCGGGTATTGTAGAAAAACTTACCAGCTTAAATGTAAACCCATATGTCACAAGATGGGTTGCAAACTGAGGACAGAACCCACAGGGTTAGAGTTGCTGGCGCTGTGTCAGACTCCAAGCGGTCACAAGTGGTGTCCCACAGGCTATTGTTTGGCATCTACTTCTCAAGTACAGGCCAACATGGGAGGACTTTGGCTGACAAAGTTTGCAGATGACTGCAAACTCCATAGTGGAAAGTGCATCGGACACGGATATCCTTCAGAAGGGACTCACGGAAACAGATAGCTGGTGCCAGAGCCATGGCCTGAAGTTAAGCGTAAAAATGTATAGTCATACCCTTGGGACCTTCGGAAAACAAGGTAACCCCAAGCTACCATATAGGTGGCAATCCACTAAGCACAGAAGAGGTTATCAGGGACCTGGGGACCCAGGTTGACAGTGGCCTTTCTTTTGACACTCACATTGCTAAAGTGGTTAGAAAGACCTTCTACATTGCCCACCTGATCATGAAGGGATTCACATCCAGATCTAGTGAGGTCATTGTTCCCCTGTACTCTTCACTTATCAGACCAATGATCGAGTACAATGCCCCATTCGGGATGTATCTCACCTGACATCTGCAGCAATTGGAGAGACCCCAAAAGTTCCTCACCAAAAGGATAAAGGGACTCCAAAATCTGTCATATGCTGCCAGATTGAAGAAACTCCAGCTCTATTCAGTCGCATACCGTCTGCTCAGAGGTGACATGTGCCTGACATACAAGGCCATGTCCAACCCGGAATTAATGGACATGCTCCACCTCAAAAAATCCACCAAAACCACTAGAGCAAGCGACTTAAACCTTAGCACGGATATAAATAGGACATGCTGGAGGGATAGATTTATCACTCAGAGACTCCCTATGCTGTGGAATAAAATCCGGTCCATGTGAGGCAGAGCACCTCGCTGACTCTGTTCAAGAGAAATCTAGACCTGTGGATGGGAGATGAATCATCTCTGGGTCACTGCTGGACAGAGGCACAACAAACTAATGGGCACAGTATTTTTTCATATAAGGGGTGGCGTAAGCCACAATAATTTGGGCTAGGCTTATAAATGCCTTAGGGCAGATAGCCTAGTATAAACCTATGAACCTATGAACCTATAATGAGATGAGAAAATGAAAGATCTGATGAAAACACACTCTCTGAATAATTATTTAAAATACACATTCCTATAGATACTAAAGTATTTATAAGAATGTCATATAAGTTACCCTTTGGGACGGAGGTATCTAATTTAAGCTACAGAAAATTTTGTTATTGTCTGATTGTAAGGATTTTATCACGGGTTAACAAAATGAAGTAGATGGGTGTTCCTTCCTTCCTCCTCACTTTCTTCAGTGTGTTCATGTATTATGTATGAACATTAATTTGATATTCAATGAAGAAACTCACACGGAGACTTTTAGCTTAGTCAGTATACATGATGCCACTGGCAAATCTACATATCAGTCAATCATGCATCATTTGCATATGGCATCATGTCTACTTTGCATGTCAGTCACACAGACCCCGCCTACTTCTGTGCCATCTGACTAGGATACAATTATGCTGGAATAGCTTTACTGTTATGCATGTGTGTAATATTTGATAAGTGAGTCTGAGTGTGCTATTTAGTGGTGCTGTTAGGAAACGTTTTTTCATAAGGTGATATGCAGGGTTAGGGCAATGGGTAGGGTTAGGATTATCATGCATGAGTAATGAGAAGCAGGGAGCAAAGCCCTCATGCCAACCTAAATCATGTGTGTTAATCATAACCCTACTCTACACCTTTCCTTAATCCTACCCCGTACATTACCTTATGAAAAACGCTTTCCCTAGCAGCACTACTTTTCACAAAGATTTGGTCTTGTGGTATTGTTAGGGATTATTTGTTGGCAATGGATCACAAAAGGAAAGTGCTTGTTATCCTTTTGCAACAGGTTAACTTTCAATTATTTCCTTATTCGAATTCAGCAATGTTTAACTGAGTGAATGTCGATGTTTTTTCAATTCAAACATTATTTATAAACACACTCCCGGGATTCATGAAGCTCGGTGTAAGAACAGCGTTAGGCTTGCGCCAACCGTGTGGTGTAGAGATGGTGCAGTAGTGGCATATGCATATTAATGAAGGCGCACTGCCGCCACATCCACGTGCATAGGAAACGTGCGAGAGTACATGGGGCATGTCCAAGCGCCGCATGGAGGCGTGGTCATGTCGGCTGTTTACGTGCAACCTAAAATGCTGACTAGTACAGCCTGCCTCTCATAGTAATCACACCTGTCAGTGTCCGTGGATACTGAAACGTAAGCAAAGCATGCAAGACAGTTTTGCGAACACAAAAATATAAAAGAAAACACAAATGCACGTAGCTGAATATTGAGTCCCCATCCCTCGAACAAATGACATTTAAAACCCTGTGCCCGTATTCTATTGTAGTGTTGATAGTTATACCAAGTGGAAGTGAAACGCATCGTGTTAGCTCGTCAACAATAGCCCAGGGTAGTCTGCCATTTGGTGGAAGTGATGCATATTGCTGGTCAACACCTCACGTATGTTGAAGAAATGTATGTGCTCACTGGCATGTGGTGACATGGCATCCAGGAACTGGTGGAATATTCTGGATGCAGATGCCTGTGAGATCCCCATTATATCCCCAGTTGTGCTTTGGGAGGTACCTGTGGCTAGTATACCTGGGCCTACACATACCTTGGTATCCACTGGGATGGGTTCCCCTCGGCCTGTTTGATGTGTCAGGTGTGGCCGGCACAGCTCAACAATCTGCTGTAGGAGGTCTCTGTCCACCCCATAGAGCTCCACTATCTCCGGCTCATGTAGCCCCTGGTAGGTTACCTTGGGTCTGTACAGTCTTCTCTGTCTCCTCACTGAGGGTTGTTCAGCAGCATTCACCTCCTCACCACTCTCAGCCTCCTGCATATGTTGGTCTATGTTACCTGCTGCAGCCCTTCTCATTTCATAGGATTGCTTGTCAAAATTGTCCCGCATGTATACACCAGTAGTGTAGAGTGTGGAAAAGCCTGAGGGGATGGTGCTTGCTCACTTTATCATAGTGTTCTGGGCCAGGCTGGTCTGCTGGGCCTGTAATCTGCTGATTCTGATAAATATCACCTGTTTTGCCTAGCTTGTTCACCTTGACTACTCTCCTACTGCTGTTGTCCCTCCCAGTTGCACTAGGCAGGTATAGACACACCCCTAGCTTAGGCGTGCTAAGCTAGGAGCAATCCCGAGACACAGGGCTCCAATCTATGTACAGTATGCCTGACAGCCCCCCCCCCCCCATGCTTTCATCTATATTCAAGTCCTGCACCCGGCTATCTATACACATACACACTTGGGACCTGTATCACACCCTGGGGATAAACGGGATTCACTATTTTCCACCTCGTTTGCATAGTATTGTCTTCTAATGCATAGTTACATGACCCATACTGAGCCTCCTCAAAAATAACCACTGCTTACTGTTGCGCAGACCTGCACACAACTGGTTAAAAGTGCCTTACTATCACCGTATTCAATGTCCCTTGTTCTTCCCAGCAACAAAACAACCAGCCTCTGCACAGCCCAAAACCGGGACCCTGCACACCACAGATGATGTGCTTTACCACTAAGCCATGGCAGATATACATACATCTGAGGTTATCACGTACAGATCATCCAGCACAGGCATTCAGCAGTATAGGACATGTGTTCCATCATGTACATTTATGTGTGCTAATGTCCACATATATATATATATATATATATATATATATATATATATATATATATATATATATACATATACACACACATACGTAGATATAGAATATATATCTCAACAGCGGACCACGTGACACCAAAGCATTAGACAAGAATGAAAAGGAAACCACATGCGCCTCCTGGATTATGTACTGGTGTTAATATCAAGGCAAGTGTGTTTCTGTGCATCACATGGATTCAGACTGTATTAAGGGTAAGATTAGGGCTGCTGACATTACTCACCAGACCTATTGCCGAATGTATGTGTACATCTTGCCAACCCAGTCTCTTGGCCGATTGTGACATTTATGGCCACTATACAGGAAAACAACAAAACATGCTCCTCAACACATCCAGTAGCTAGCCACTCACAGACACCAACACATAGGATATGACTGCCAAATATGCACACCTGTCATGCCTTGGAATAGAACACCTACCTGTCTATTCTATCACACTACAGCATTACGCAGTTCCAGAACGCGCTACCGAGATTACTGGGACACAGCACTCCCAGAGGTGTACTTCTAGGTGGGTGACATCATCAGCACTGGCAATGACGGCGATAGGGATTGTATGGAGTATGAGCAGTCTAAAAGCATTATTCTGTCCCCAGGCAGACGGAGACACACACGCACACACACACACACAGTTGGCATGGCTGGGATTAGAACACTGACCTAACTACCTTATCACACTACAGCATTACGCAGTTACAGAACGCGCTACCGAGATTACTGGGACACAGCACTCCCAGAGGTGTACTTCTAGGTGGGTGACATCATCAGCATTGGCAAAGATGGTGATAGGGATTGTATGGAGTGTGAGCAGTCTAAAAGCATTATTCTGTCCCCAGACAGATGGAGACACACACACACACACACACACACACACACACACACACACACACACACACACAATTGGCATGGCTGGGATTAGAACACCGACCTAACTACCTTATTACACTACAGCATTACGCAGTTACAGAACGTGCTACCGAGATTACTGGGACACAGCACTCCCAGAGGTGTATTTGTAGATGGGTGACATCATCGGCCTTGCTAATGGTGGGTATAAGAAATGTATGGAGTGTGAGCAGTATAAAGGTATTACTCAGTCAAATGGGGAGAGACACACACACACAGCAAGTGCAGGAGCAGAACACCGACTTAACTACTTTATTACACTACATCATTGCGCAGGGACAGAACGTGTTACCAAGATTACTGGGACACAGCCCTCCCAGAGGTGTATTTGTAGATAGGTGACATCATTGGCCTTGCTAACAGTGGGTATAAGAAATGTATGGAGTGTAGCCAGTCTAAAAGCAATTTAGAGTCCACCAGAAAACGGGGACAGACATACACACACACGCCAGTGTTGGGTATGGAACACCTGCCTATTTACAGATTACTATTGCAATACTACATATATATGAATCATGCCACACAGACTGCACATTCAAGGCTGTCATTATGACCGTCTGGGAATGCGGACATCAACAAGGATGCTGGCAGTTAAGATGTACATACCTGTGAACCTGTGTGTTTAAAGTATGAATCCATCCTAACCCGGAGTATGCCCATCTGTGGAATGGACAACTACTACCACTATACAGGGTTACAATGGCCATGCCCATACACAGCGGCACATAACCAACACAAGGTGTCACTGAGCATGTTCACACAGTAGCACAGGGCTGTTTGGAATGCTCTGTGTCCATCTACAAAAGGTTATACTGGGCATGCTCATACACTTAGTAGCACAGGGCTGTTCAGAATGCACAATGTTTCCATATACACAAGGATGTACTGGGCATACTCATACACTTAGTAGCACAGGGGGCATGCTCACACACTTAGCAACACAGGGCTGGTCGGAATGCACAATGTATTCATATACACAAGGATGTACTGGGCATACTCATACACTTAGTAGCACAGGGGGCATGCTCACACACTTAGCAGCACAGGGCTGGTCAGAATGCACTACTATGTGTCCATCTACACAAGGATATACTGGGCATGCTCATACTCCTAGTAGCAGAGGGCTGACTGGGATGCACTCTGATGCTAAACAGGGAGGGCCACAGTGGCCATGTTATTACAGGTAGACGTAAATAACACATTGTAATGGGCTCTGGTGTTGGTAGTTGTCATTGTTAGTGGGAACGATGCTCTACATATATTTGACACCGGTCTTTAACAAATCAGCTGTCATTCTGGGATGACATGGCTGACAGTAGGCAGGCCTTTGACACATATCACATGCATCCATGATACTAGGGAGTGTGGATATAACCCAAGTCGCATCTGCCCACACAGTGCCATTCCAAGGCAAATGCCCTAAACACAGGTTAGCTCCCATACACCTACAGGACAACTGCATTGTTTTCTTATGGTAACCAGTGCTAGATGTGTAGCATCCATATTCACAGCTGGCCACTGTAGATCCAACAATAGGGAGTACTGACATCTGTGCAGTGAGGAACACCTAGCTGATGTCTCTGTAGTGCACAATAGCACTACCATCATATACCTCAGAACCTAGCACTACCACCATATACCTCAGAACCAGACATGTGGGCCACAACACAGGTACGGACCGCTCCAGGTGGTGTACCCACATACATAAAGGCCATTTACATGTACTGACTGGTCCCCCCACGAAAGGCATCACAGATGAGGGATGTGCAGGACACAGTGTCACATGCTGCATTCTAGGATGTAAACTGCAGACACCACCATGCCCTCAGACCACCACCACGCAACTATACATGTTGTATGACAAATGAGTATGCCACCATGTGACCCTTGACCTGTGTACTGTACTAAGCTCTACATCAACTGTAGACAGTACGCATGTACTGACACAGTTGCATCATGTGTTATGCAATGCAATGATACCACTGTCTGTGACCAGGTCAGATGTACACATACCAAGGACCCTCAGTACTGTCCACCATTAGCAGATGTCTGCTGCTGTACACCAGTACACACCCTCATGTATGGATATGACATACATGTACCTGCCCTGGGTATGTACATGCCACACACACAACATACCTGTAAATAGCATAGCTGTTGTAGTCCTTTGTTCAAACAGCTGGTTACAGCCATTACACACATGCACATGGAATGTAGGTATATGGCTGCTGAATACTAACAGTACATAAGGTGTGATATCAATGCTGACAGAGTTAACATCCCCTCTGTACTGGTCACCCATCATATCATACAACAGTCCATGTGTCATGTATGTTATTACACATATCCACCAATTGCAATGCCTACAAACATGACCAAATGTCAGGATTGTGGGACCTACACTCCTGTACACATAGTGTTGTGCATTCAGATAACATGCGTGTGCAGTTGCTGATGTATGCAGGTGGTGTGTATCCTAGTACATCATGCAGCTGCAATGCAGCCTCAACATTGCCAACTGTATATGGTGATATGCTAAATGTACAGAAAAATGTACCACAGGTATGGACAGATGTGCTGAAATAACTAAGTGGTGGGGCATCTTTACAGATGGATGTTTGCTGTGGACAGCTCACAGGTGTGTCACAAGTGGTCCTACAATACCCTGTGTAACTGGTAAGCAATGGTTTCATTAATTGAAGGACATAACACACAACTTAGCAGACAGGGTGATAGTGAAGGTAAATCACTTGACGCCTGTTAATAGATATGACGTCCCTAGTGCATATATCAGCACTGTTGGCACAGGAAGTGTCAGTACAGTTTGTAACGTGTGCAATACTGCTGTACATCTGACATACATAACATGAGCTAGGCAGGTCTGAGATTCACAGTACTGGCATGTGTGGTTGTGTCTGTGTCCATATTTGTCATGTATTGTGGGGAATACATCTCAATTGTTATTCACTCTCCTGTACACTAGTGTACACATCTGTACAGACTGCAATGTATAAAGCAGGACATAGACAGGGGTGTGTATCTCACATATGTGAGGTATCTGTATATGCATGACATAGGTGTATTAATTACTGAATGCCACAGTGTGTGTATGTAGGGCTGACTGGTCCCTGGCATGAGGATGTATGTTACCATACTGAACTGATAGGACCCCTCCCACCATCCAGGTGATGCATTCAACTATCCATGTTGATGTCCCCGATCTTAGGCTGTACTGACTACCTGTACATCTGTATTCTCTGTGGCGCGTCATGTAGGTGCACAGTACTGTAATGATGATTTGCACATAGGCAGGGGTCCTCAGCACACCAGTAGCAACTGTGTGTGAGTGTGTGTTACTGTGTTGGTGAAGCCATGAGTGTGTGTGTGTGTGTGTGTGTGTGTGTGTGTGTGTGTGTGTGTGTGTGTGTGTGTGTGTGTGTGTTACAGTGTCACTGAATACATGTGTGTGAATACCTGAGTGTGTGGGTGCAGTTGTGTGTTGGCATCCTGTCATGGGAACATGTATTACTGATTCCCATTAAGGCATCACACTTCCCACTGGCCTCTACCCTTATAATCAGCTAGACCACTCTCTTACCTCACCACTCCATGTAACTGTACCTATGATGTCACCCTTTATGGGTGTCACGTCTGTGGCCACAGTAGCTTAATACACAGCTATCATGCTCTTGGAACAGTAGGCATGTTTGTAACGTGGGACATTCTCACTGGTATGTGGTAGCTACATGGTGCATGATGGTATATTCCTACATACCTGTGAGTAGTCCACTTTGTCATATGGGACGCTTAACTGCAAACAATGACATCCACCGGCATGTGCAATTAGACCTGAAGAAGGACAGCAGAACAACATGACCAACATGCATTTACTGTTGTTACACAAGACATATACTGTTAACAGTATTGTACACCTGTACTACATGGTATATCTGCTGACTGTCAACAGTCCCCAACATTTGTAAACTACACATATCATCCTAGTCTGTTCAGCCTGTGCATCAGACCATATGAGCATGTCCCTGCACCAATGGTGTGGATGTCAAGGATGCGGCACGGGCATCATCATATGCACAGGGCGTTAATGTTTGCCGGAGGCCTAGGCTGCACTGTTGTTACACAAGACACATACTGTTAACACTATTGTACACCTGCACTACATGGTATATCTGCTGACTGTCAACAGTCATCAACATTTGTAAACTACACATATCATCCTAGTCTGTTCACCCTGCACATCAGATCATATGAACATGTCGCTGCACCGATGGTGTGGATGTCAGGGATGCGGCACAGGCATCATCATATGCACAGGGTGTTAATGTTTTCCGGAGGCCTAGGCTGCACTGTTGTTATACAAGACACATACTGGTAACAGTATTGTACACCTGTATGTGTCTCTATTTTTCTTTTTACATTTGCTAAGACCTTGTCTGAGCTGGGCCAGCACACTAGCGGAACTTACCTAGGCCGTCTTACCTCCCATATAGAATACTCTCTTGTTAACCTAAAGTTGAGGTCTTTACTACCTTATGTCACTAGATGGCAGCACAATACAGTAACTGAGTTTTCTATAGTCTGCTGAGGTTTGTTCTTCATCTCTGCTTAACTATCTTATTTGGCAACTGAATTTATCCATTAAAACGTTTATAGCAGACACTGATTTACAGAGTAAAAGTAAACTGGTTTTGTTTAAACTTAAAAGTAAACTGGTTTTGTTTAAATTTACTGCCATAAATCTTCCATACTAAGCTGTTTCTTATCTGCGTGACTTACTTCGGCAATAGGCTCTCTGGAAGGTCTGATTGGCTCCACACAATCTACTGACTGGTTCTGCCCTGCTTCGCTCCCCTACCCTACCCCCATATCCCACCCACCCCCAGTGCTCTCACACTTCTACCCCCCTAACCACACCCCCTCCCTGAGCCTTCCTATCCCTTGTAATTGCTTATTAGTATAACTCCACCCCATCCCTCCTGAACTGCTTTATCTATTATCTCTCTCTTACTATAACCCCACATTATCCCTCCTAACTTACTCTATCTATTCCTTCTCTCCTAACACCTACCTTTCACTTATACTCTTAACTACTCCTCTCAAGAAAACTATACCTTTCCTAACACCTACCTTTCACTTATACTCTTAACTACTCCTTTCAAGAAAACTATACCTTTCCTATACTTTAACCTGTTTTCTTTCTTTTTTTTACTTATTAACTCTATATCCTAGGGCTTTACAACTCTTCTTAGCAATATGTCTCTCACATCTAAAACTACACTAGCCAAACTAATATTCTTATACATATGCTCTCTAGGCGTAACCACCATCTATCTCTTTACTTCTTATGAAAAATCTAACTATTACCACTTCAGTTACTGTCACAGACAAACAGCCTTCCAACATCCTATCCAAACTTATACTCATTTAAACATCACATGCACCCCCAACTACCTATTACCCAAATACCATCGACTTACACACATTAACTTTAATAATCCAAACATAAGGAGGATAAAATATCTAACCAACTTCTCCTGCAAACCATCATTTGAACTAAAAACACCAACCCTCAGCGATGGTGACATCCATCCTAATCCAGGATCAACTGATAACTCCACTAACATACCTTATAATAACTCATACACTATCCCCTCAGTACTAACCACTGTTTCTAATGCCTTACTTATTGGACACCTCAATATCCGCAGTATTAACAATAAGATTGCTCATCTCCATGCCCTCCTTGATACTCACTCCTTTGACATTTTCTGTATCACTGAAACTTGGCTGAAACCTAATAATAAAGATAATGCAATACTTCCCCCTGGATATAACATATTGAGAATGGACCGCATACAACGTAAGGGTGGAGGAGTAGCACTTCTGTTTAAAAATGGACTAAAAATCACTGCACAACCTTCCAACCCACTAAAAGATGTTAAAGCTGAGATCCTTACCTCTAAACTACAACTAAACCCTAATAAATCTATTTATATCATCTGTATCTACCTACCCCCTGGCAATAACTACACTACAATTGAGAATATCTTAAGTTGGATATCTTCTTCCTACCCACAAGAAACAATCATTTTAGGAGACTTTAACTGTGATTGGTCCTCTATTAATACAAATAATCCTTCATCTCATATTAATCTTCATGGCTTTACTCAACTAATCAACAATCCCACAAGAATCAATAAACCCAATAACAAAGAAAGTATTTTAGATTGGATTCTTATTAACAAACAGCAACAAACATATACAATATGAACTTTGCCTGATGATGTACGTGATCATTCCTTAACTTACATCATAAGACAAAAGAGTGACATTAATTACACCCCTACCTACAGGGTTTCACGTAGCAAGAAACACTTCAACCCATTATTATTACAAAATGAACTAAAAGCCTGTAAATGGAATCTTCTAAAAACCCTAACCCTTGAAGATGTTATCACATATTTCAATAGCAAATTCCTATCAATCCTTGACCAACATGCTCCAAAACGATCTATCAGAGTTAAATCTAAACCTGCCCCCTGGCTGTCCAAAGAGACAAGACAAAAAATACTACTTAGGAATAAATCTTGGGCTAAATGGAGAAATACAAAAACTACTTCAGACCAACAAGCCTTTAGACAGTTAAGACATAGCACTAAAAAAGCTGTTTTTATAGATAAAAAGAACTATTACTGTAAACTACAGCAAACTCATCATAACAACCCCAAAAGGTTCTGGTCAACCTTAAATTCACTCCTACACCCAGGCCACTCTAGTACACCTTCACCTTCAGGGCCCGAAAAGAATACCTCACATCAAACTGCCAATGCCTTTAACTCCTTTTTCACAGACACCATTAATTCACTAGCAAGTCATCTCACAATAGACAAATCTAACCTTCCCACTGGTACATCTACTAATCTCCCTGTATTCCAACTACAACCCATCTCTACTTCCTACATCCTAAAACTCATCCAAAACCTCAAACCTTGTACCCCATCTGCAGATCAGTTACCATCTGAATACCTTCAAAAGCAGCTGAAGCAGTTGCTTATCCCATATCCCTCCTTATAAATAGAACCATCAATGAAGGCACCATCCCTGCTATCTGGAAAATTTCCCACATAATTCCTTTACATAAAGGAGGTAGCTCAAATGACTATTCTAACTATAGGCCTATAGCACTCTTATCACCCTTAGCAAAAATTATGGAGAAATGTATTCATCATCAGCTAATGCACCACTTAACTCAATATAACTTACTAGCCAACTGCCAACATGGCTTTAGGCCATTTCATAGTACTACAACAGCTCTCCTATCTTTTACCGAGTGTATAAATAGAAACCGCAATAATAGTATTCTGTCATCAGCACTCTTTATAGACCTGTCAAAAGCCTTTGACATGGTAAACCACAATATGCTCACAAAAACCCTTGAATCTCTCTCTCTAGATACCAAAGCTATTCAATGGTTCACTTCCTACCTTAATAACAGGCAACAGGCAGTTCTCTGGGATAATACACTTTCATCCATTCTGCCAGTCTCTCTTGGAGTCCCACAGGGGTCCATCCTAGGACCTCTCCTCTTCTCTTTATTCATAAATGACTTACATGCAGCAATACCTCAAGCTACATGTATTCAATATGCAGACGACTCAACATTCATATGCTCTGCTAACACCTCCTCTGAACTACAAACCCTAACACAGAATGTATTTAGCACAGTTGAGGCATGGTTCTTGAAACACTGCCTCCTTTTGAATGCCAATAAAACCAAACTCCTGCTCTTCAGGCCTAATATTAAGTCTCCCCTCATAGACTTCTCTATTACTTCCAACAATGGCACACATATAGCCCCTGACTCTACCACTAAGCTATTAGGTATTATAATTGACAATAACCTCACTTTTGATAATCACATTAATAACACTATTAAAACCGTAAATAGAAAACTTGGTTCCTTATATAGAATTAAAACCTTTTTAACTCCACAGGCCAAAATCACACTTGCTCACTCTCATCTTATTTCTACTCTTCTTTATGCTTCATCCATATACACTAACCTAAAGAAAAATAACCTCACTAAACTAGCAAATGCATACTATAGCATTGCTAGATTTGCCACCGGAAACCCATTTAGAACTCACCACTGTCAGAATCTACAACAACTAGACTGGCTAGAACTAAAAAATACACTATTACTTTCCCAACTTACCTTTGTTCATAGGATATTTTACCAAACAAAAAATACCCCTATACTTTCTGACCTTATTTCTCCCTATTCTAACCTAAATTCTTTACGCTCCTCTAATAAACTTCTTGTGAAGTTAAGTAAGTCCAATAACATAGCAGGTGACTCACTCTTCTCCAACACCATAGGTAAATACTGGAATCTTCTACCTACCACTCTAACTTTTACCTCGTCACCCTTTCTTTTTAAACAAAAGCTCAAACAACATCTAAACACACTCTGGCTATGCCCATGCATCAATCCTGACTAATCTTATGATTCTACTAATTACTCTTCTCTGAATCACCTTCTCTCACCTCTCTCTAATCACTCTCCTTGAGTAGACATTCTCTAAATAACCCTGTTAATTAGTCTCTGTTATGAATTTATATAGAACTCTCTATGGTTTATACTTACTTAATCAATTATACTCTTCATAAATGTTTTACTAAAGTATAACTCCCCTATCTTGTACTGTAAAGAAAATTAGTGTAAATGTCCTTCCAAATATATATTTTCAACTAGTATAATCTAGATTAAACCTTATTTCTGTTGGTATTTTACTAACTACTTACTTTCTTTATGTAAATGACTTGTTTGTATTAACTTCAATGTGGAGCTTTTCTCCCCGGGCCTCTGCTGAAAATGGAAATGTATCCAGTTGGACTAGCCCGGTAAACAAATGTAAAATAAATAAAATAAATAAAATGAAATACTACATGGTATATCTTCTCACTGTCAACAGTCGTCAACATTTTTAAACTAATCATATCATCCTAGTCTGTTCACCCTGTGCATCAGACCATATGAGCATGTCCCTGCAACGATGGTATGGATGTCAGGGATGCGGCACAGGCATCATCATATGCACAGGGTGTTAATGTTTTCCAAAGGCCTAGGCTGCACCATTGGATGACATCATGTGTGTGGGTTTGGGCCTTTGATCTAATTGGGCGTGTGTGGATGTTATGCATGTGTGTGTTGCGGTACCCTATATATGTGTCCAGTGTGTGCGTGTATGTCTGCACACAGTTCTTCCATGTGTCTGGCCTACACAGGGGGTATTATTGACAGCTGCAGACTGTACAGGTGAGGTTTTACAGTTCATGGTGTCCGGCCACAGACATGTGACCTTTGCCTGCCAGGGGATTCACGGGCACTACCAGACAGAGGTGCAATTTGGGTACTGCCTGATGTCACTAGTCCACTGGAACTGTTTCCCTGTTGGGACCATCCCGGGCCACATGCACATGGCCTGCTGTGTCGTGGTGTGAACAGCACAGCACCAGATGCACTGCTGCTGCTACCACCACTATGGGAGCGGGCATGTGAGGTAGCTTGTACATGTAGACCTGACACAGGTGATGTAGCAGGCCTACGTCCACGTGCCCGATGCTTCATTCCTACCAGATGTTCCAACACAGACAGCTCACGCTCACGGATTGCCATGCTATAGTCAAGGACTCCAACCATGTCACCCAACCGTCTATCCAAAGCATCAGCAATCTGCGGTTGAGCATTTACCATTGCCTAGATGCTGTTCTTTAAAGAATGGACAGCAGCCCTCTGTAGCCTTTGATCTTCTCTGTTGCACCATTCAGCACATGCCTGTGCCTCTATTACAGCCTGAAACATGTGTCTGGTGACACAAGCTGCTGCGCTCTGTCATGCAGGAGCATGTTGTCCAGAGGTCCTCCTAAGAGTAGCAATGGCCATGTGCCTGTGTGCGGCACCACCAGTAGTTTGGCTGACACCATGGTGTGCAGGCACATCTTCCACAGCCCCCACACTTTCCTGTTCCAAGCAACCATGTGCCAACTGTACTTCCTCTATGGCCACTGGTGATGGGGTATGTGCAGGTATGGGATCTGTGTGCGGGGATGAGGTGGATATAGATGGAATGGCAACCAATGGCACAGTTTCAGCCCCTGAAAACTCTGCCTGTGACCCAATCATATGTTCATCATCACTGCTAGAGTCTGTGGGGACACTAACATCTGATGTACCACAGGAGGGCAATGTACCTACATAGGTTCATAGGTTCATACTAGGCTATCTGCCGTAGGGCATTTATAAGCCTAACCAGAGTGTGTTTGGCTTTCGCCACCCATTTTAAATTAATTTTGCTATGCCCTTTTTCGAGGTTAGTATACTGTGTCTCTGTCTAACAGTGACACAGAAGTGATACTTGGGGTAAACCTACGATCTCCCATCCACTTATCAAGATTCCTCTTGAAGAGAGTCAATGAGGGACTCTGCCTAACCTGGACTGGGATTTTATTCTAGAGTTAAGGGAGCCTCTGGGTTATGAATCTGTCCCTCCAGCATGTCCTATTTATTTCAGTGCTGAGGTTCAAGTCTCTCGAACACGTAGCTCGATGGGATTTGGATTTTCTGAGGTGCAGCATGTCCATTAATTCCGGGTTGGACATGGCTTTATATGTCAGGCACAGATCGCCTCTGAGCAGGCGGTATGCCACTGAGTAGAGCTGGAGTTTCTTTAACTGGGCAGCATATGGCATCTGTTTGAGCCCTTTGATCCTCTTGGTGAGGTACTTTTGGGGTCTTTCCAGTTGCTGCAGGTGTCTGGTAAGGTACATCCCAAAAGGGGCATTGTACTCAATTATGGGCCTGATGAGGGATGAGTAAAGAGGCACGATGACCTTCCCTTATCTAGATGTGAATCCCTTCATGATTAGGTGGGCTATATAAAATGTTTTTCTAACCACTTTGGCCATGTGGTTTTCAAATGAGAGATTGCTATCAAGTTGGGTCCCCAGGTCCCTAATTACTTCTTCCGTACTTAATGGATTACCACTTATGTGGTAATTTGTGGCACTTTGTTTTTGCCAAAGGGGATGACTATACACTTTTTGGCGTTTAGCTTCAGGCCATGGCTCTGGCACCAGTTGTCTGTTTCTGTGAGGCCCTTTTGTAGGATGCTTGTGTCAGCTGGAGAGTCGATTATGGCACCTAGTTTGCAGTCATCTGCGAACTTGGTCAGCCACATACCTTCTGTGTTGGCCTGTACCACCAAGAAATATATACCGAACAAGAGAGGTCCCAGGACTGAGCCTTGTGGGATGCCACTTGTAACTGGTTTGGAGTCTGACATGGCTCCAGCAATTCTAACCATGTGGGTTCTGTCCTTGAGCCAGTTTGCAACCCATCTAGTGACATAGGGATTTATATTTAAGCTGGTGAGCTTATCTATAATGCCCGAGTGGGGTATTGTATCGAAGGCTTTTGCAAGGTCTAGGTAGGCTGTGTGGACCACCTTCCCATCGTCAATGGCCTTGGTGACTGTTTCAAATAAATCAACCAGGTTTAAGAGGCAGGATCTGCTCTTAACAAAGCTGAACTGGGTAGGATCCAGTGTCTGTAGGTCTCCAATATCTTTATTTATGAGGTTCATGATGATCCTTTCCATAGCTTTGCAGACCAAGCTAGTCAGGCTTATGGGGCGATAGTTTCCAGGATCCGTTGAGGCACCACCTTTGTGGAGAGGGACCACTGTTGCTGTACGCCATTTTTTGGGTATATATCCTGTAGTAAGGCTGAGATTGAACAGTAGTTTTATGTTTGGGTTTAGCTCTTCTTGGAGTTCATGTAGGACGCAGCCTGGGACACCGTCTGGTCCCATTGATGCTGTGTTTTTGCTTTGGAGAGGGCGGCTCTTACCTGAGCATCTGAGATGTCAGGGGCAGCACTCTGCTGGGATAGATATTTGCCCTTTGGTGGGGAGTTTGCGCTGAACCTGTCAGCTAGGATGTTGGCAATGTCTGTGGGTTCAGTGTATTTTTTGTCATTTTGGACTAATTCTAAGCATATCTGGGAATTCCCACCCAGGTTCCTAACATAACTAAAGAAAGCCTTGTGATTATCCTTAGTGTCCTGTGCAATTTTTCTCTCGAAGCTGGCCTTAGACGATTTTATGAGTGCCCGTAGTTTTTTGCTAAAACTGATCAGAGATGCCTTCCCTTTTTGGGATTTTGCTCTATCATGTAGTAGCTTCCTCCTTCTATTGTATAGTTTGTTTATGGCTGGGGTCCACCAGACAGGATGCCTGCCTTTGGAGGATTGGGTCTTGATTTTATTTGGGATTGCATGATCCATGCATTCCTGAAGGTGTTCATAGAATGCGTTTATAAAGGATTCTGTGGTCTGGGCCATATTTTCTACAGGCCCGGGGGCTTTGAAGGATTTCACCTTGGTTTTGAGGAGTGTGAAATTTGCTTTAGAGAAGTTTTTCACTGTGGTTTTCTGGGCAGGGCTTGGGGTCGGGATGTGAATATCCAATGAGATTAGTTTATGGTCTGATCTTACCAGTGAGGGATACACTTCTGGTCTGGAGCATAGAGCCCCCATGTTGATGATGATCAGGTCCAGTATGTTTTCCCCTCTTGTGGGAGTGGTAACAAGTTGTTCCATAGCATTTGAGTTTATAAATTCTAGGAACCTTTGGGCTAGGGGGTTGGAGTTAGAGTAATGCTCCCAGTCTATGTTTGGGTAGTTGAAGTTGCCCAATATAATGGTGTTTGGAGAGACCTTCATATTTTCCAGTGTTCTCAGGAAGGCCGAGTGGGGTTCCTGGGTTTGGGAGGGTGGTCTGTAGCAGGCTATAAACTGGAAGGCAGTTTTACCCACTGTTAGTTGCACATGGATAGTCTCTGATGCTTTGTGCTGTGCCACCAACCTGGAGGTGTGGGTATCTTTGACGAATATAGATACTCCCCTCCTTTTGTGGTTCGGTCCAAGTTTTGGGGCCGAACAGCATGGTATAATGTATAACCTGGTAGTGCTGGGGTGCTCTCGGGAGCCTTGAACCAGGTTTCTGTTACTGCACAGATATCGATGTTCTGCATGCTAAGGAGAGTTTTCACTGCGTGCATCTTGAGGTTTAGACTTCTGGCATTGAGTAGCATTACTCTTAGTTTCTTATCCCTTGTGATACCTATGGAGGTGGGGTTGTCTTTTGAGCCTTGCCTAAAAAAGGCACTATGGGGGTAGAAAGAGCCTTTGCCAATATCTGAAAGCCCAGGGGTGACAGGTGTAAGCCGTCCCTAGCGAAGCATCGTGGCTTGTTGAGCATGTCATCCCAGGCTGACAGGCATTGGATTCCCTTTGAATGACACCAATACGTAAGCCAGTTGTTGAAATTGATCATCTTGTCTTCATATTGTGGCATCATTCTTCGTGAGGGTAAGATGCTATTCAAAGACAGGGTCATACCAGCCTGGGCTACATGCTCAGAGAGCTCCTCTATGTCTCTTTTCATGTAGTCCAGGGAGGTACGTCTCAGGTCATTCACACCAGCATGGACAATGACTGAGTTATATTTGTACTTGCCTTGGAGCGACCTGAGTGCGTGTGTTATGTGGCGGATCCTAGCGCCCGACAGGCAGCTCCCCGTGACCTTCTCCTTGTTCAGCCTAGTGAGGGGGACGTCAGTGTGCCCGACGATAGCGTCACCTATTACAAGTGTACCAGGTGTGTTTTTTAGCCTTAAGGGCTGTGACTGTTCGGCACACTGGCTTTGTGAGCTATGTGTTGCACGTGTTTTGTTTTGGGGTAGCGGTTGCTTGGGTGTCTGTTTTGGAGGTCTCTGCTGCTTAGGCAGATTTTTATTTAGAGCCTCCGAATATGTTTTTGTGTGTTTATGTGTTTGGTTTGCTGTCGTGGTATGTCTATGTGAGACTGGAATTGTAGTGAGTGTGGTTTTCTTCTCCTCCTGACTGGTTACGCCAGTACTGAGTTGAGAGAGCTTAGCCTCCAGTTTGGCTATATGGTTGCATCTCTCACATGTGTTGGAATTTGTTGGGAGGAGGAGAGGGTTGTCTGTGTACATGAGGCAGTTGTAACATTGCCTTAAGATTCCCAGATTCACCAGCTGGACCAGAGAGGAGATTGACAACTGACCTTTGGACATGCTAGAATAATATTGGGAATTCCTTTATAATTGAAAAAAGGGCCAATGGGGAACAAGGTACTCAAGGGGAGCTTGTGAGGGTGTAGTGCTTTTAATTTTTTAGTGCTGACTTAGTGAGCAAGTGCCAGGTAACTTAAATGCAATGTGTTACAGGTAACTTAAATGTAAAAACGACAAACAGTAACTTTCTTTCAAGTGAAACAAGGAAATAAATACAATAAGCAATGCAGATATCACTAGGGATCCACAGAAGTGCTGAAAAGCCATGTTTTAGGTGGAATTAGCGTTTCAGGGAAATAACAAGCAAACAAACAACAAGCATACAAACAAAGCTAGATTCAGCAGGCCTGGATCTAGTCTATGCTACAGCAAACAAGGTGTACCAATTTAAGTAAGAAACAGTACAAATATGCAGGCACTATAAGCCTTTAACCAGAAATTCCCAGCTCAGAAGGGCAGAGTCCAGCCTCTCCTCCCACAACAGTGCAGACCACGAACCTTCTTAATGTAAAATAACTGGCCTGAAGCCCAAGTGCTTAAACCAGAACTAATACACTTTTAGAATAACAGACACTGATCCCTCAATCAGCAGTTCCCAACTTAGAAAGGATGTAAGCTACTTGTCCTGCCACCACAGTGCAGGCCACAAACCTTCCTAATTTAAAACAACTGGTCTGAAGCCCAAGTGCTTAATCCAAAAGACTTAAAATGATAGCTACACTTTAATCACATTACTACCAAGCAGTAATAAATACAATTGAATACTTTAAAGAATGCCTGGATTAGTGCTCAAGTTATACAAACAAAGCTAGATTCAGCAGGCCTGGATCTAGTCTATGCTACAGCAAACAAGGTGTACCAATTTCAGTAAGAAGCAGTTCAAATATGCAGGCACTATAAGCCTTTAACCAGAAATTCCCAGCTCAGAAGGGCAGAGTCCAGCCTCTCCTCCCACAAGAGTGTAGACCACGAACCCTCTTAATGTAAAATAACTGGCCTGAAGCCCAAGCACTTAAACCAGAATTAATACACTTTTAGAATAACAGACAATGAGCCCTCATTCAGCAGTTCCCAACTTAGAAGGATGTAAGCTACCTGTTCTGCCACTACAGTGCAGACCACAAACCTTCTTAATGTAAAACCACTGGTCTGAAGCCCAAGTGCTTAAATTAAAGGGCTTAGAATGAGTTACACCAAGCAGTAATAAATACAATTGAGTACTTTTAAGATGATGCAAAAGCAAAATAAAGTAGGAAGAAACACAAATACAGTAAAAGCAGATATTTTTTTTTTAAGTGGAAAGAGAGAAAGGAAAGAGAGAAAGGAGTAGCAGAAACTAAGTTGATTGGCCTTCTCAAATGTTCTCCCTGTACTGGGTAGAATGAGGTAATGACACTAGACTGGGAGGAGGGTCCCAGATCAAATTTACACTAGGGGCGGGCAACTGCAAAGCCACCAACTATAAAAAACACTATACCAACAGGGAGGGAGAAAAGCAGCAGTGAGCCTTTAAATGAAAGTTTTAAACAGCTAAAGGAGCCTCTAGAAAAAAGAGTTTAACTGCAACAAGTTATCAGAAACAAACAACCCAACAGATGCTTAATAAAAGTGGGCAATTTCCAGTTAATACCTCACACATAGTGAAACTAGCTAGAAAAATACATAGTACACAAAGTGCTATAAATAACAAAGAAATAAAGAACAAAATAAACAAAAAACAGGATACTTAATGTTATATATTATAGCTCCGAGTTTCTTCAGTGTCCTTCCTTCGATAAGCTCAGTGTGAAATGGCAGAACACTCACAACTGAACTTCTTAGGTAACAGAAAGTTGAAACCTGAGACAGCTTTTAAGAAAGAAATTTCAAAAGAACCAATGAGGTGCTTAGTCTAAGCTGTAGTTCAGGTGACCTCAGTCAGCCAATGACCTCAAACAATTCTCTCTCACTGAAATGCCTGATGGCTTTGGCTAAACCAAGATGTACCTGAATATGTGCTCAGACACACAGCCTCCACAAACACTAGGCCCAAATACAAGCCTGAATATGGAAATGCTTGTAGTATTTGTATGTACTGCTGTATTCTGTTACTGTGTATTGTAAATGCCAATTGACATAACTAATGTTTGCCTACCATTACAGTAATGTTATGTAGCTTGTAATACATATCTGCCTACAATACTGTACATTACACAGTTATTGTCACAATATCCCACAATGCAAAACATACTTGCACAGTGGCCCAACATTCCACATGTTATTCTCTGTATAACACCCATATATATGGCTACAGTTACAATATATCAACATATACTATCCCCTGTTATAGCACATACTTGTCGGACCAACCCTGCTACTGACGTTGGCTGCTGAGGAGTATTTCTGTTCAAAGCCCTTATATAGAATCCCTTGTGATGTATGCAGTGTTTGCCTTGTGACCTACAGCAGTACATACAAATACTACAAGTGTAACTATGCTCATAAATACATCACTACAAGATAACTGTTTCCACTATATGGATTGCGTGCACGTTAAATACTACAGAATAGTGCTACATACACAGACATACTGACTGTTCTACATACCTTATTAGTAACCCGACGTATTGTTAACAGTTGATTCAATCCTTTTCGGTTTGTGTTTCAGTGTTATTTGTAATGTTCCGCTGGTATATACAGATGGTTTGAATGTGTGATGACACATCCTTTTCTAGTTGCATATCGGTAACATGTGGTATCCTGTCCACCAATTGCTGTTCCAAAGTAGTTAATTGAATGCACATCAGCTATGCAGCTACTCCATTCGCTGATACCATGGCAACAGTGGTGTATAAGTGAGTACTCCTTTTAGGGGTTGTCCGTTTGCCATACTTTCAAGGGAGACGGACTAGATATGCTATTGCGATATATTTCAACAGCTATATGGAGACACACAGAGATATATTAGCTTCATGACTCCTGTGGACTGTGTGTAATGGCTAGATGAGTTAGTTCAACATGTGAGTACAGCTTTTATATTTCGGAACAGTGCTACTTATGCAGGGTTTGCTTGTACCTGATACTTCTGCAGATGTTTAAGTCTGGCAAGGATGTTTAGCCAGCTCAAGGCTATGCATGAACTGTTATGTGGTGTACAGTGTGCTCACCAGACATCCTTGATTTAGTGTACAAGTGTAGCATACTGCGATGTTACTCACTAATTGCTAACATATCCCAGTTTATGCACAACCCTCTGAAATGGGATTAGTGCAAACAAACCCTATTACATCAGCAGCTGTTCCATTGTATAACAACCGCTATTTCACTTAGGGCCATGTTAGTGTGTCTCTGACAAAGTATGTTAAGGCTTCTGCAGATGTCGTACAGGGTGTGAATGATTTGTGATATTATTACAGTTTGTATTGTAATATGTTTGGGTGTGGGGATGATGTTGGTGGGTGTGCATAGCAAATGCAGGCGTGTAGGAACTGCTTTTATACATAATCACTATGTGCTTGAGGGTTCCTTCCCTATATGAACACCTATCCTTTGGTGAACTACTACAATGGTATTTGTAGGCTGATTCATTAAGGCACTGTTATGTGGTTCCTGTATAGCATGCAGGTGATGTTAGTCCTTGAATCCCTTCGGTAATACATCTGAATGTAATAACATGTTGCAACATGATAGCTGTGTATTTCTGTCATAGGTATTTGCAGTCATCGTAGTTGTGTTGGTGACTGACCCTCTTTGGCTAGGGTTGTCACCTTTTCATATGTCCACAGTGGGTCCTTTTCGGGACACACATCTGATTTTACAGGCCGACACAAACCCATGGTCAGTAGAAGGGATAGAACTTTCCTTTCTTGTCTAATTATAAGCTTATTCTTGCAGCAGTTTTGTAGCTTATCCTGTTTCCTGTACCATGTAGGTACTTTAGATACAGAAATAACTATTGTATGCAACTATTACAGTACATAAGGGAAATAATTATGTCCTACAATCCCAGGACATTTGCCACATTTAATATATTTGGTCAGGACACAACCACCCAAAGAGGGAGTGTCCCTCGCAAAGTGGAACAGGTGGGAACACTATCATTAGCTCATGTCCATAGCACATATTTGTAATGGTGTATAGGCATATACTCTCCATATCCTTTGTTCATAAAGGTTGGTAGTGGCGGAATGTGTGATTGCTATGGTCTATGTTGTACACATATGTGAACACTTCAACCACTGCATGCGGGAGACCTATGGAATTCTGAAACCACAGTGTTCCGACACACACAGTCCTGGGAACAGACTCCCATACACCACATTACCGACATCGACAGTAACTCGTGAAGGTAACACGAACATGGAACACACACATGCACACACAGACACACTGCTACCCAACACATCCAAACAAACCATCCTACACTACGTATGAGCAGGTGGCCAAGCCCCCCTACACACCCCATGTAGGTGTCTGCGCTCCACACACCACCCACTACTTTAATATTCTTCATCCTAGGTTGCGCAAACAGATGCACAAAGCTAACCCACAACCACACATTACAGTCCCCCAACAACACACACCACACACAGAACACACACTTACACACACTACAGCCCTAAGGAGCACTTGTACACACAGTAACCTACCCAAACCGCAACACCAGAAGTACTGACTAACTGTCCATTAACATTGTGAGATTACACCTTGCGCATCTGGTGTTTTGGTACTGTGTTCTTTCGGACCTTAAGCCTTGAGATTACATGCGTCGGTATGTAAAGCAGTCGGTATGTGGTAGGTATCCCATTTATATGTACCTCTATGGTTATGTAGATTTTGTTAACCTATCTATAGATCTACATATATATGTATATCCCCATATATCGACATCTCTCTCTCTCTCTCTCTATATATATATATATATATATATATATATATATATATATATATATATATATTTATTTTTTTATATATATATATATATATATATATATATATATATATATATATATATATATATATATCAAACATACACCTTTCATTGTGTACATGCCGGTTTGTCCTATTTTAACACATTCCTACCTTTTGTGTTTTAACCTGTCAGTATACACGACTGCTATTGGTACATCTCAGGTAGCTTAGTGGTATGTTAATGTGATGAATGTGTACATGGTTGTGTGCTCTAATCCTGGCAGTGATATCTTGCCTCTCAGAGCAGGCACTGGTAGTGCAAGGGTGCTGAACGCACATTTCAGTGGTTGTGTGTTCCACATGTTTATTATTCTGTGGAGAACTACCTATATATGCAAGCTGTGTTTAAGGTATACTATGTAACATGTACACATCTGTGAAGATTCCTGTCAGGGATACTCCCCATTATTTGGAAACACATCCCTGATTACATTATACAAAACCCCTCACTAATACTCTAGGGAATCCTTGCAGAGTGGGTGGTGAACAGTATCTACACCCCTAGGATCCAACAAATAGCTGTGCTCCACAGAGGGACAGTTAGTTGATCGATGGGGTGGTGACAGCAGACACATTTTGCCTATGCTTATGAGTGGCCTCGGCGGTTGGCCATGTACCTACCTATGTATCTATGAACCTGTACATACAGTATGGACACATGCTGATAGCTTAATATACTGTTCAGGTATTGACTTATCTTGTGCCAATGGCGGTTGTGTGTACAATAGTTAAGGGCTGCCTATGTAGGATGCACACAGTAGGCCACCTATACATGACAATTTACAGGTGGTCATGTGTGTGTGCCATCCATGTTTGCTGTGTGTGCAGGTGGAGAAGGGTGTCAGTCCATGAGTGCCTACACTGTCAGTGTGTGTGCTATATGTTTCCTCTTTGCCAAGGCATGGGTATACTGGGCATGCCTCACAGGGTGTTCGTGGTCTGAGCCCCTCTGTGCCTGTGGGTCCCTTGGCAATGGTGGTGGGCTGTGAGGGCCTTCACCATTCTGTCCCTGCTGTTGCTGTTTCCGCAGGATCATATTGTGTAGCATGACACATACTATGAAGATGTGGGCACATGTTCCTGGAGAGTACTGCAAGGCTCAGCCAGATATGTCCAAGCAACGGAACCATGATTTCAGCATCCCAAACACGTGCTCTATGGTGATTCTGGTTTCTGCGTGTGCCTCATTATGGCGTTCATGCGTGGCTGTGTGTGCATTTCTGATGGGTTTCATCATCCACGGTTCCATTGCATAGCCAGCATCCCACACCAGGTGGCCATATGGGATGTCCCCCCTGGCAAATACCTGATACAGCTGTGAGGCATGCAAGATGTGGGAGTCGTGACAGCTTCCAGGACCGCCGGCACACACATCCATGATAATGCCCTGGGCATTGCACACGACCTGGCAGTTGATGGAGGGGAATCCCTTTTGGTTTATGTAGTGCCTACCCTGCTCACTGGATGGTGACTTGATGTGTATGGGCGTGCAGTCTATTGCACCCAGTACCTCCGGGTAGTCCGCCACATGGTGGAAGAGATGCATATCGCTGGCCATTAGAGTTAGGGGCAAGGTTAAAGTTAGAAATAGCATATATTACTAAAGTGGATGGTGGGGCTTCACCCTAAACACTCAAAATCACAACACACACACACACAGTTAATTTATCCCCTTACCCAACCTTTACTCTATCCCTAACCCACATGCATTCATACACAAATACATTCACATACACACATACTCTCTCCTAATAAACATATCTATTTATTTATTTATATATATATATATGGGTCTACTTCTAAAGATCGAAGTTTTGAAACTTCGAAATTTAAATAAAAGAATAAAAAAAATTTTTTTTTACATTTTTGCAGGGGAGACAAGCCCCCCAAATCCCCACACCCCCTGCTAATTAAATATACCAACTCCAAGATTGCACTACAGGAAAGAAAATGGTAAATATACCATTGCGTTCTGCATGGCGATCTCCATTTGAAAGGTTCAACATTTCAAAACTTTGATCTTATGGTCTCGACCATAAGAAATTCGAAGTTTTGAAACTTCAAAATTTAGAAGTAGACCCATCTATATATATATATATATA
>NC_056745.1:1357823571-1357873571 GCF_019279795.1 Protopterus annectens
ACACTTTGAAATGGATCTTTTAGGTGTGTTGTGTGACATTCACAAGGGTGTTGCCCTAAAACATCATACGTTCTCTGTGAAAGGGAGTACAAACATCAGGACATGATAACTGTAGTGAGGTCTCTATGGCACATGTTGCTCCAATTAGCACCTGTCTGAGTAGAATTATTTATACTGTCATGGGTAGCAATGCTGCCAGGACCATCTGTGGCCAAGGTAGTATGTACCTATGGTGGACATATATCAGATACTTCACAGGGTGCACACATAACACTATCATCATAGATACTTAGATTCATAGATTGTTACTAGGCTAACAGCCTGGGGGGCCATTTTAAGGCTAGCCAAGTATTCCCAAAAGATTGACGATGTTCTGTATCCAAGTAGGAGACTGAGAGCCAGGCATTTATAAGCTATGTCTGTCCATAAGTTACATGCATGCCAGGCTCAGTGTAAATTTCCTGTTCCCCATCCACTGGTATAGGTTGCACTTAAATTGGATAACAGATGAACTTAGATTCACATGAATGGTTCCATAGGAGGGAGCAGTCTCGGGGCCACATATCTATCTTTCCAGCATGTCACAGAAAATTCAGGTCCTTAGACCTTGTTTTGGTACTCTTTGACTTACAAATATGCAGGAGATTCATAGGTGTGGGGGTCTGTGGATGCCTTGTAAGCCATCTCCTGTCAGCAATCTATAGGAGAGTGAGTACAGGGAAAGGGCTTTAAGGTGCTATGTGTAAGGCAGGTTTCTTATGCCTTGTATTCTTTATGTAAGGAACCTCTGAGGTTGCTCTAGTTCCTGCATATGCCTGGTCAGGTACATACCAAAGGGAGCATTGTACTTTCTGATTGGTCTGCTAAAGGTGAAGTACAGTAGGATAATGACCTCTTTGGACCTAGATGCCATGGCCTTACTTATATGTTGCACAAAATAAAAGGATTTCTCCACTATTGTGGCCATGTGGTAGTCAAAGTTAAAGGTACTGCCTATGTACATACCCAGATCCCTGACCACTGGGTCTACTCTTAGAGCAAAAATGTGTCAAGAAAGCCAGACAGGAGTCAGGCCTGCAATCTTGTGACCCATAGCCAGACAGTTTGTCCATTGCACCACTGGCTCTCTTACAGTGAGCTGTCAGGAATGGTGGATCCTCTCGATCTGCATCTGGGTCCAGCCATACACGAGCCCCTCTTCAGTAAACTGCATCCAGATTCAGGTCATGCAGTATATCTCCTTACTTACTGTGACAGCAGTTCACAAGTCCTGACATCCCTTGTTAGCAGACTGCATACAGATCCTAGTCACATGGTGGGACTTACATCACAGTCACAGGAGGATACAAGGGCTCCCTAATTAAATGTCAGCACTCGAAATGTCAAATGCTAACATGCTGAAAAAAAAACAAGAAAAAAAACATTGAAAACACAGGAGAACAGCAAATCTCAAAGATCACTCTTCTTAAAATTTCTTTTTGCAGGGGGGGGGGGTAAGCACATCCTGAAACCCTTACACCCTCAAACTTATATGTATACCAACTCTGAGATAACCATACCTTGGAGAAAGGGGGATATTCAGAGAAATGACAACTCAGACTTACTACATGTAAGTCCAATCTTTTGGCCACTCAGTCACCTTATTTTGAGACTCACTCTTGTGGGTCTCAACATTTCAAATGGTTACTAGTTACAAGCCCTGGCACTCTTCAACAACAAATTACATTAAGGTTCAGGTCACAAAAGTGGCATTCTATTTCTGTGCCTGGAAATCACTGGAAGTTACAGGGCTTGGCATCCCAGGAGATTCCCATAAATAGACCATCATAATCCTCACGTGCATCTCTGTGACATATTTCTACAACCAAATACCATATCATACTGAAGACTGCCACACATACCTCTCAACCCCTTAGAGCAAGAAATCTAGACAAAGCCATAAATAATGGGGGGGGGGGGGGCAAATGCCCAAAAATAGGGACACTTTTTAAATACTGGTCTTACAAACTTAGAAAGTTGCTAGATTAACAGATTTTGCATTAGCATGAATTTTCTGAAGGATATAATCTGAAACTCAAATGTCTGCCATTATTTTCTGACTTCAGTCCTCAATGATTTGCCAGTGATTTTCCAGAAAATCACAAATTCTAGGAGAAACAGACCAAAAGTATGAGGCAAAAATCTGGACATTCTATGAAAATCTGGGCAGTTGAGAGGTATGCCATCATATGAACCCAGCATTTTTCTGCTACCTCCTTGTGTGTCCTCTGTCCCACTAGTCTATATTGTCAGTATTGTGTTATTGTGTTGCTGTGCAAATGGTAATGACTATGGCACACAACACCCTCCATCTTGTGTAGTACTAACCTTATTCTGATCCACAATGTGACCAGAACATGCACTGACCAGCATAGCTTTATGGCATGCAACATCTTTATGTATGTGTTCATCCCTTGTTACCCGAAGCTTGTGCATGTACAGGCTTACCTGTCTGTGTGTATAGTTTCATATTTGTCTCTTTGCTCCCCCCAGAACTATTCTACACTCTCCAGTCCTGGTTTTCTTGCAATTTTCAACCCATATCTTTATCTCTTCTCTTTTTATATGAAAACGGAAGATTTATTCCTCTAAAAATGTAATTCTGACCTCCACCTTGCTCTCTCCTATGGTTCACCTTGTGTTTCCTTCTGCTTACTATCACTTCCTTTCTTACTCTCCTATGTACCCACTTTCACATATCATTTTGTTGCTGATAAAGGTGGTTTTATGACTGTCCCTTTCCAATGTTAAACAACATACGTTAAGTGGAGTTTTTTGTGTCACATTGTGATGTTTTATTGCAGGGTGTACAACCAAATTTGACTAGACATTTTTAGCAGTCATACATGCTACTCTGTACTGTAGACTACAGCTCCTATCCTAGATTATTTCATGTTGTTGTGCACTATGACAGAGAACTGAGATATCAGGCATGCTGTCACCCAACTCCTATCCGTGAGTAGTCCACATTGTTCTGCTGTCCTGAGTAACATTAGAGCTGCACTGCTAGGTGCTGTAGTGTAATGGGAGTACTCCTCAGCAAATCAGATCACAGTCCTTAGTATATAACGCTCCCCAGTAAATCACAGTCACAGTCCTTAGAATATAACATTCCTTAGTATATCACACTCCTTAGTACATCACAATCACAGTCCTTAGTATATCACACTCCTCAGAAAATCACAGTCACAGTCCTTAGACTATAACATTCCTTAGTATATCACACTCCTTAGTACATCACAATCACAGTCCTTAGTATATAACACTCCATAGTATATCACACTCCTCAGAAAATCACAGTCACAGTCCTTAGAATATAACATTCCTTAGTATATCACACTTCTTAGTACATTACAATCACAGTCCTTAGTATATAACACTGCTCAGTATATCATACTCCTCAGTAAATCACAATCACATTCCTTAGTATATAACACTCCTCAGTATATCACACTCCTCAGTAAATCACAATCACAGTCCTTAATGTGTAACACTCCTCAGTATATCACTCTTCTAAGTAAATCATAAGCACAGTCCTTTGTATATAACACTCTACAGTATATCACATTTTTAAGTAAATCAGAATCACAGTCCTTAGTATATAACACTCCTCAGTAAATCACAATCATAGTCCTTAGCCTATAACACTCCTCAGTATATCACACTCCTCAGTAAATCACAATCACATCCTTAATGTATAACACTCCTCGGTAAATCACAGTCACAGTCCTTAGTGTATAACACTCCTCAGTAAATCACAATCACAGTCCTTAGTCTATAACACTCCACAGTATATCACATTCCTCAGTAAATCACGATCACAGTCCTTAGTCTATAACACTCCTCAGTATATCACATTCCTCAGTAAATCACAATCACAGTCCTTAGTGTATAATACTCCTCAGTAAATCACAATCACAGTCCTTAATATATAATACTTCGCAGTAAATTATAGTACCAGTCCTTAGTATCTCACACTCCTCAGTATATTGCACTCCTCAGTAAATCACAATCAGAGCCCTTGGTATATAACAGTCCCCAATAAATCACAATCACAGTCATTAGTATATAACACTCCTCAGTGTATCATACTCCTCAGTAAATCACAGTCACAGTCCTTTCTATATAACACTCCACAGTATATCACACTTCTAAGTAAATCAGAATCACAGTCCTTAGTATATAACACTCCTCAGTAAATCACAATTACAGTCCATAGTCTATAACACTCCTCAGTATATCACACACCTCAGTAAATCACAATCACAGTCCTTAGTGTATAACACTCCTCAGTATATCACATTCCTCAGTAAATCACAATCACATCCTTAGTGTATAACACTCCTCAGCAAATCACAATCACACCCCTTAATATATAACACTCCTCAGTATATCACACTCCTCAGTAAATCACAATCACAGTCCTTAATGTGTAACACTCCTCAGTATATCACTCTTCTAAGTAAATCATAAGCACAGTCCTTTGTATATAACACTCTACAGTATATCACATTTTTAAGTAAATCAGAATCACAGTCCTTAGTATATAACACTCCTCAGTAAATCACAATCATAGTCCTTAGCCTATAACACTCCTCAGTATATCACACTCCTCAGTAAATCACAATCACATCCTTAATGTATAACACTCCTCGGTAAATCACAGTCACAGTCCTTAGTGTATAACACTCCTCAGTAAATCACAATCACAGTCCTTAGTCTATAACACTCCTCAGTATATCACATTCCTCAGTAAATCACGATCACAGTCCTTAGTCTATAACACTCCTCAGTATATCACATTCCTCAGTAAATCACAATCACAGTCCTTAGTGTATAATACTCCTCAGTAAATCACAATCACAGTCCTTAATATATAATACTTCGCAGTAAATTATAGTACCAGTCCTTAGTATCTCACACTCCTCAGTATATTGCACTCCTCAGTAAATCACAATCAGAGCCCTTGGTATATAACAGTCCCCAATAAATCACAATCACAGTCATTAGTATATAACACTCCTCAGTGTATCATACTCCTCAGTAAATCACAGTCACAGTCCTTTCTATATAACACTCCACAGTATATCACACTTCTAAGTAAATCAGAATCACAGTCCTTAGTATATAACACTCCTCAGTAAATCACAATTACAGTCCATAGTCTATAACACTCCTCAGTATATCACATTCCTCAGTAAATCACAATCACAGTCCTTAGTATATAACACTCCTCAGTATATCACACTCCTCAGTAAATCACAATCACATCCTTAGTGTATAACACTCCTCAGCAAATCACAATCACACCCCTTAATATATAATACTTCTCAGTAAATCACAGTAACAGTCCTTAGTATCTCACATTTCTCAGTATATCGCACTCCTCAGTAAATCATAATCAGAGTCCTTAGTCTATAACACTCCTCAGTATATCACATTCCTCAGTAAATCACAATCACAGTCCTTTGTATATAACACTCCACAGTAAATCACAATCACAGTCCTTAGTCTATAAAACTCTTCAGTATATCACATTCCTCAGTAAATCACAATCACAGTCCTTAGTGTATAACACTCCTCAGTAAATCACAATCATAGTCCTTAGTATATAACACTCCTCAGTAAATCACAATCACAGTCCTTAGTCTATAACACTCCTCAGTATATCACATTCCTCAGTAAATCACAATCACAGTCCATAGTCTATAACACTCCTCAGTATATCACATTCCTCAGTAAATCACAATCACAGTCCTTAGTGTATAACACTCCTCAGTATGTCACACTCCTCAGTAAATCACAATCACAGTCCTTAGTGTATAACACTCCTCAGTATATCACACTCCTCGGTAAATCACAATCACAGTCCTTAGTGTATTATACTCCTCAGTAAATCACAATCACAGTCCTTAATATATAATCCTTCTCAGTAAATCATAGTAACAGTCCTTAGTATCTCACACTCCTCAGTATATTGCACTCCTCAGTAAATCACAATCAGAGCCCTTGGTATATAACAGTCCCCAATAAATCACAATCACAGTCCTTAGTATATAACACTCCTCAGTGTATCACACTCCTCAGTAAATCACAGTCACAGTCCTTTCTATATAACACTCCACATTATATCACACTTCTAAGTAAATCAGAATCACAGTCCTTAGTATATAACACTCCTCAGTAAATCACAATCACAGTCCATAGTCTATAACACTCCTCAGTATATCACATTCCTCAGTAAATCACAATCACAGTCCTTTGTATATAACACTCCACAGTAAATCACAATCACAGTCCTTAGTCTATAACACTCTTCAGTATATCACATTCCTCAGTAAATCACAATCACAGTCCTTAGTGTATAACACTCCTCAGTAAATCACAATCACAGTCGTTTGTCTATAACACTCCTCAGTATATCACATTCCTCAGTAAATCACAATCACAGTCCTTTCTATATAACACTCCACAGTATATCATACTTCTAAGTAAATCAGAATCACAGTCCTTTGTATATAACACTCCTCAGTAAATCACAATCACAGTGCTTAGTCTATAACACTCCTCCGTAAATCAAAATCACATTCCTTAGTATATAACACTCCTTAGTACATCACAATGAAAATCCCTAGTATGTAACACTCCTCAGTAAAATCATAATCCTTAGTATACAACACTCTTCAGTATATCGCACTCCTCAGTAAAATCATAATCCTTAGTATACAACACTCTTCAGTATATCGCACTCCTCAGTAAAATCATAATCCTTAGTATACAACACTCTTCAGTATATCGCACTCCTCAGTAAATCACAATCACAGTGCTTAGTCTATAACACTCCTCAGTATATCATATTCCTCAGTAAATCACAATCACAGTCCTTAGTGTATAGCACTCCTCAGTATATCACACTCCTCAGTAAATCACAATCACCTCCTTAGTGTATAACACTCCTCAGTAAATCACAATCACAGTCCTTAATATATAATACTTCTCAGTAAATCACAGTAACAGTCCTTAGTATCTCAGACTCCTCAGTATATCACACTCCTCAGTAAATCACAATCAGAGTCCTTGGTATATAACACTCCCCAATAAATCCCAATCACAGTCCTTAGTATATAACACTCCTTAGTAAATCACAGTCCTTAGTACATAACACTCCTCCGTAAATCAAAATCACATTCCTTAGTATATAACACTCCTTAGTACATCACAATGAAAATCCCTAGTATGTAACACTCCTCAGTAAAATCATAATCCTTAGTATACAACACTCTTCAGTATATCGCACTCCTCAGTAAAATCATAATCCTTAGTATACAACACTCTTCAGTATATCGCACTCCTCAGTAAAATCATAATCCTTAGTATACAACACTCTTCAGTATATCGCACTCCTCAGTAAAATCATAATCCTTAGTATACAACACTCTTCAGTATATCGCACTCCTCAGTAAAATCATAATCCTTAACATACAACACTCCTCAGTATATCGCACTCCTCAGTAAAATCATAATCCTTAGTATACAACACTCCTCAGTATATTGCACTCCTCAGTAAAATCATAATCCTTAGTATACAACACTCTTCAGTATATCGCACTCCTCAGTAAAATCATAATCCTTAGTATACAACACTCTTCATTATATCGCACTCCTCAGTAAAATCATAATCCTTAACATACAACACTCCTCAGTATATCGCACTCCTCAGTAAAATCATAATCCTTAACATACAACACTCCTCAGTATATCGCACTCCTCAGTAAAATCATAATCCTTAACATACAACACTCTTCAGTATATCGCACTCCTCAGTAAAATCATAATCCTTAACATACAACACTCCTCAGTATATCGCACTCCTCAGTAAAATCATAATCCTTAGTATACAACACTCTTCAGTATATCGCACTCCTCAGTAAAATCATAATCCTTAGTATACAACACTCTTCAGTATATCGCACTCCTCAGTAAAATCATAATCCTTAGTATACAACACTCTTCAGTATATTGCACTCCTCAGTAAATCATAATCCTTAACATACAACACTCCTCAGTATATCGCACTCCTCAGTAAATCACAATCTCTAGTGTGTAGCACTCTTCAGTCTATCACACTGCTCAGTAAATAACACTCCCCAGTAAATCACAGTCTTTAGTATATCAAACTCCTCAGTAAGTCAGAGTCCTTAGTATATCACTTTCCTCAGTATATCACAGTTCTTGGCATATCGCAATCCCCAGTGTATCACAATCCTCAGTATATCACAATGGACCTGTGAAGGTTGCTTAACACTGCAGAGAGTCTCATTGCTGCACATTTGATTAGTCTTGATGCACCGAGGAGACTAGTTGATATGCAAATGTGTGCTACAGCTGTGCAACAGATTTTTATGAATCCAGTCCTGGTGTTCACTCAAATCTCATGGAACATTGAACAATGAAACAGCTACCAGTCTCATCTGAAAAATGTCCTTATGGCCAATCAAAGGTTAAAAAATGTGAGGTTTTGCTCTTTTTTAATTACTCCACATCTTTTGAGTTTCTATTGCTATGACGGGAATGGACCCCATTCCTAAGTCAAAGTGCAATTAAAGTTCATGAAATTAGTATTGTTTCAATCTTTGATGTCAGCCTAAAGTGCTCTTCGCAGTACTTGCTATGTGCCCAGTAATAAATCCTGCAATTTGTACAGGGTCACATGGATTGATAACATATCTAAATACGATTTTAGATTCTTTTTTATAAAACCCATTGCTCCAACTACTATTGGAACTGTCTGACTATCTTTCTTCCACATTGCTCTCATTTCTGCCTGCAGATCCTGATATTTTATGACTGTGTCTCTCTGTATATAAGACACTGTAGTCACTGCGTGTAGCAATTTCAATGATCAATGCTACTTTTGTCTTCTTTTCTTGGACCACTATATCCAGTTTTCTAGCATCTATCTTTTGAACTGTTCGTAATCGGTGATCCCATGTGATATAAACTTTATCATTTTCTGTGTTGCTTTGTGGCTCATGCTTCCAGTGTTTTTCAGGCACTTCAATACCATAATGTTTGCATAATCCCCAGTGCAGCAGTCTTGCCACATTATTATGCCTTTCAGTATACAGTCTTTCTACCATTAGTATGTCACAACTAGCAACAAGGTATGCAACTGTTTCCAATTTGGTTTTACAAAACCTACATTTGTCTGTTTCTCCCACATGTTCAATGGATTTTGTAAACCAACGTGTACATAGCCAACTGTCTTGGGCTGCCAATATTAACTCTTCATCTCTTGGTTTGAATTTGCCTCTCCTTAATCATACCTACATTCATTCCTGATCAACATGAGGCCTGATCAACATGAGGATCTTCTAGAAGTTTTCTATACTTGCAACTATATTTATGCTTTTTCCACATTTCTTGCCTTCTCATCTGGTCCTTCACCTTATATTATTTCTTTTGTTTTTTGGCATATTTGTTGCTGCCTGATTTTTATCTACTTCTGGTTTGATTTCCATTTCTGCTTGATGCCAATATGCATCTGCTAAATTAAGCAGAGCAGTCATCTTAGATTAATTCTCCTCGTGTTTCAAAACTTTCTTTACATTTGGGTCTTGTGAGGTCAGCAGATATGTCTGGAGTCCCGCAATTGCAGATCTATACATGTAATCAATTTCAAGGAGGCCCATCCCTCCTTTGGAATGGGGAATATATAATCTTGGTATACACTGATTTTTATAAATCATTTGGTGAGCATGAAACATCCTTCTTGTTTTCCTATCTAATCTATCCAACATATTTTGGGGCCAGTCAGTCACTCCAAAATTGTAAGTTAGGACAGGAAGAGCAAATTGGTTTATAACTTGGATTTTGTTCCTAGATGTCAACTCTGTTTTCAGAATTAATTTAATTCTTCTAAAGTATTCCTTACTAGGTTTATTCACATTTGTTCATGTTTTATTGTTGATCCTTCATTAATTCCCAAATATTTATACACTCCCTCTTGCTCAAGTTCTTTTATATCACATTCTTGTCAGTCACTCCAAAACTGTACATTAGGACAGGAAGAGCAAATCGATTTATAGCTTGGATCTTGTTCCTAGATGTCAATGGTGTTCTCAGGATTAAGTCTTCTAAAGTATTCCTTACTGAGTTTTATTCGCATTTGTTCAAGCTTTATTGCTGATTTTTCATCAGTTCCAAAGTATTTATACCCTCTTGCTCAAGTTCTTTTATATCACATTCTTGTCCCAAACTGTTTTCCTGGTGCTGCAGTTTTCCTGCTTTAAAGGTTGCTTTTGCACACTTATCAAGACTAAACGGCATTCTTATATCATCTGAAAAAGTTTTGACAACCTGCAGCTGTGCTTTCAGTTCCTCATTTGATGAGCTATACAGTTTTAAATCATCGACAAAGAGAAGATGAGAAGTCTTTATACTTTGTTTTCTAGGAGCCAAATTGTAGCCATGGCCTAAGCTGTTAAGTAAACAGCTTAATGGGTTAATGGCAAGGCAGAATAGCAACGTGACAAAGAGTCACTCTGGAATATCCCCCTTTGAATTTTTATTCCTGGGATAATAACCTGTCCTTTATCATGACTTAATTGCAAAGTGGTCTGCCACTGTTTCATGGTCACTGTAATGTAGTTGATCAGTGTAGGGTATATCTTATACATTTTTAAGCACTCTTTTACCCATGAATGTGGGATACTATCAAATGCTTTTTTTATAGTCAATCCATGCCATACTTAAATTCTTCCCCTTTTTACAGTTCTCCACTATGACTTTATTTAACAACAAATGATCCTTTATTCCACATGACTTTCTTTTATTGCCCTTTTGTTCTACTGCCATAATTGAGTTTTCTTCTAAATGACTATAAACTCTATCAGCTTCAGTTCCCATGTATAGTTTATATGTCGTCGGAAGGCAAGTTATTGGTCTATAATTTTTAGGGTAGCTTGCAGGTTCACTCTTAAGTAGGGGCATTGTTTTGCCTGTTGTTAGCCAGGTTGGTGTCTGTTTGGGGTGCACATATAACTCATGGCTAAATCTTCGTGCAAAGATGTTAATACTTTTCACCAAAAGTTAGGTACTGCATCTGGCCTTGGGGTTTTCCATCTAGAGGCTTTTCTTAACTTTGTTTCTATTTCTCTGTCTGTTACTTCATCCCATTTCATATCTTCTACCGTTAAACTTCTTATCCTTTCTCTTACTTCTGTCAATTTAGCATCTTTGTTATGTTCCACAGGATCTTCATAGATACTTCTCCAAAATGTATCTATTTTCTCTTTTTTGTAGTCTTTCAATTCCTTTTACCTTGTTTCCCAATTCTCTATAAAACTTTTTTGGGTCATCAATAAATTGATTATTTTGTACTTTTCCTTTATATTTATCTTCTAAGTTTTTCCACCTGTGCTAAAATTTTTAGTTTGTTATTTGCGATAGTGCATGATAGATCCTGGTCTGTTCTAATACTGCACATTGCTTTTATCACATCTATCTTTCTCAGTATTTTTGTTGATCTATTCCCTCTTCTATAGTCTTCTAACAGTGACACTTCTTGTCTTAATTGCTTTATAGTTTTCTCTATTCAATACTTCCATGATGGTATTTGATTTCTCCCCTTCCTTTCCCCTTGCTACCCTGTGCTCTTGTGGAAGAACTTTATCAGTTATTAATTTAGCAGCATAGTAATATATCCTGTTTACTTATGTTATATCTCATGGATCTCTATGGACAGTCCTTATTACTGCATTCATTTGTTTTATCAGACTTCTGACTTTTTGGGTTTATTGACCTTCTGCAGTCTATTTCTCTCATTGATCTTAATATATGTATCCATGTCTATTAAATCAAGCAACCTTTCTCTTAACTGATTTTCTTCCAAACTGAGGGCACATCCCTTGTTTTCCTTTTCTTGTGGGTGTTCTATAGACAGTTTTATAGCATTTTCCTGTGGCACCTTCTCTTCAGTTTCATCCTGTGCCATCCGTTGTTCTGTCATATGGGAACTCACTGACCTATCACTCCTTAACATTGACTGCATCAGAGTTTCCACGGTTTCCTGTTCCTTTCCTTGCTGTCTAGCTTCAAGTGAATGTTTATACTGGTGGACCAATTGCTTCGTGTTCCACTGGTTTTCCCTTAATTTGGATATTCATTGCTCTATCCTGTTGTAGTGCTTTCTGAATTAGATTTTCTACACTGAGTCTTTCACTTCACAGGCACTCCATAACCTCAGTTTCTATTTTTTTTTTAATTTTCCATTATTAATCTCCTTTCCTACTTTTCCTCTGTGTTCTTATTTTTTGTATTGTAAAATTTTCCATGTCCAGATTCCTTTGCCAGTATTTCTCTTCAAATATCTTTGGTGCTACTCTTTTTCTATCAGTCAGTTTTGCTTTCTCCTTTGCATAAATAGCACACCATATTACAGCTTTTTTTTCAATCCCATGTCCATATTTCTTCATCAGATGTCTTCTGATCTTCCTGTTTCTCTTTACTTTGGGGGCTCACCCTATCATGCTGTGATGTAGACTTTCTACACCAGGACCTTCACTTCGCAGGTACTCCATAACTTCAACTTCTGTTTTTTTTTTAAACTTCTACTTTATTAATCTTCCTTTCTATGTTCCATCTTTGTGATATTATTTTTTTATTGTGAAATTTTCCATATCTGGATGCCTTTGGCTGTATTTCTCTTCAAATATCTTTGGAGCTGCTTTCTTTATATTGATTAATTTGGCTTTCTCCTTTGCATAACTATTCCACCTATCAAATCTCTCTTTCTCATGTCCATATTTCTTTTTTATACTTTTCAAATATCTCTAGGTTTTGTAGTTTATATTTTTGCACTTCCTCAGATGCTTCTTTTTCTAAACAGATCAAAGTTTCTTAATCTATATACTGTTTTTCACAAATCTGTTGTATTAATGAAATTTTCATTTGAAGCTTCTGACAGTTTTTCTTGCGGTAGTTTTTTTCTTTCCTGTAATTTCTGTCTTAATCATTTTGTATATCTTGTATGTGGAAATTCTGGGCTTTTTGCATAATAGTAACAATACATAATTTCTTTCTTATCCTCAATAGTCCACTTAATTGTCTTTATGGCTATTCTTTGGTCTATCAGTTTTTGTGATTTTTATGGACTGCTACTTTTTTCTACAACTGGGGGCCATCCACCCCCTGGACCTGGCCTGGCCCCATTGTAGGAATGTTTCCATATTTTGAAGATTTTACACTGTCATTTTTACCAGTCCTGGCACCAGTGCACCTAGCAGGACTGGGCACTTTTTATCCTGGGTCTTGTGCATCCAGCTATCTCTTTTAATTTTTGACCTACTTCTGTCCATGATATACGCTATATAAATACAGTCTATATATCAGTGTCGCCTTGGTGAGATTTTATGAAAACAGGGTGCACCTTGTGAAGGTATTCACCAAGATTTGAGGATGAATTTAATTTCAGCACTACTGCTTGCTGACCTTTCATCTCTCCATTCAGACCCCAATGAGGTTTTGCCTTTTTTAATTTCTCCAAGTCTTTTGGGTTTCTAATACCATGATGGGAATGGACCCCATTCCTAAGTCAAAGTACGCTTAAAGTTTATGAAATTAGTAGTGTTTCAATCTTTGATGTCAGCCAAAAGTGCTCTTAGGAGCACCCGCAATGCATCCAGTAATGACTCCTTCTGCAATTCGTACAGAGTTACATGGATTAGTAACATATATAAATATGATTGTAAATTCTTTTTCATGAGACTCGGTGCTCCTACGACTATTGGAACTGTCTGGGTATCTTTCTTCCACATTGCTCTCATGTGCGCCTGCAGATCCTGGTATTTTATGACTTTGTGTCTTTCTGTATGCAAGACACTATAGTTACTGGATGTGGTGATTTTAATGATCAATGCTACTTTTGTCTTCTTTTCTTGGACCACTATATCCGGTTTTCTAGCATCTATCTTTTGAACTGTTGGTAATGGATGATCCCATGTGATATAAACTTCATCATTTTCTATGATGCTTTGTGGCTCATGTTTCCAGTGTTTTTCAGCCACTTCAGTACCATAATGTTTGCACAATCCCCAATGCAACAGTCTCGCCACATTATTATGCCTTTCAATATACAGTCCTTCTGCCATTAGTGTGTTGCAACCAGCAATAAGGTGTGTGACTGTTTCCAATTCGGTTTTACAAAACCTACATTTGTCTGTTTCTCCCACATGTTCAATGGACTTTGTAAACCAGCATGTACATAGCTCACTATCTTGGGCTGCCAATATTAACCTTTCATTTCTTGGTTTGAATTCACCTCTCTTTAACCATTCCTGCATTCGTTTCTGATCAACATGAGGCTCTTCCAGAAGTTTTCTATACTTGCAACGATATTTATGTTTTTTCCACATTTCTTGCCTTCTCATCTGTTCCTTCACCTTATATTCTTTTTTTTTTGCTTTTTGGCACATTCAGTTGCTACCTGATTTTTATCTATTTCTGGTACGATTTCCATTCCTGCTTGACGGCGATATGCTTCTGCTAAATTAAGCAGAGAAGTCATCTTAGATTTAGTCTCCTCATGTTTCAAAACTTTTACTACATTTGGATCTTGTGAGGTCAGTAGATATGTGTGGAGTGCCACGATTGCAGATCTATACATGTAATCAATTTCAAGGAGGATTATCCCTCCTTTGGAACGGGGAATATCTAATCTTGGTATACAATGATTTTTATAAATCATTTGGTGAGCATGAAGCAATCTTCTTGTTTTAATATCTAATCTATATAACACTTTTTGGGGCCAGTCAGTCACTCCAAGACTGTACGTTAGGACAGGAAGAGCAAATTGATTTATAGCTTGGATCTTGTTCCTAGATGTCAGTGGTGTTCTCAGGATTAATTTAAGTCTTCTAAAGTATTCCTTACTGAGTTTTATTCGCATTTGTTCATGCTTTATTGCTGATCTTTCATCAGTTCCAAAGTATTTATACACTCCCTCTTGCTCAAGTTCTTTTATATCACATTCTTGTCCCAAACTGATGTTTTCCTGGTGTTGCAGTTTTCGTTTTTTAAAGGTTGCTTTTGCACATTTATCAAGACCAAATGACATTCTAATATCATCTGAAAAAGTTTTGACAACCTGCAACTGTGCTTTCAGTTCCTCAACTGATGATCTGTACAGTTTTAAATTATCGACAAAGAGAATATGATAAGTGTATGAGAAATTGGATGGCGCAGTGGTGCAGCGGAATCGTTGTCACCTCACAGCAAGAGGTTCTCCAGTTTGAGTCTCAGTTGCAGTTCCTTTTGTGTGGAGTCTGCATGTCTGCCCTGTGTTCGTGTGGGTTTCCTCCGGGTACTCTGGTTTCCTCCCATATTACAAAGACATGCATCTGGAGGATTTCTCCCCGGGCCTCCGCTGAAAATTGGCTTTGTTCCAAGTCGGACTTTCCCAGTTAACAAATGTTAAATAAAATAAATAAGTCATTAGACTTTATTGTTTTCTAGGAGCCAAATTGTAGCCATGGCCTAAGCTGTTAAGTAAACAGCTTAATGAATTAATGACAAGGCAGAATAGCAACAGTGACAGAAAGTCACCCTGGAATATCCCTCTTTGAATTTTTATCCCTGGGATAATATATTGTCCTTTATCATGGCTTATTTGCAAAGTGGTCTGCCATTGTTTCATGGTTACTCTAATGTAGTCAATCAGTGTAGGGTGTATCTTATACATTTTTAAGCACACTTTTATCCATGAATGTGGGATGCTATCAAATGCTTTTTTGTAGTCAATCCATGCCATACTTAGATTCTTCCTCTTTTTACAGTTCTCCACTATAACTTTAACAACAAATGATCCTTTGTTCTATATGACTTTCTTTTATTGCCCTTTTGTTCTACTGCCATAATTGAGTTTTATTCTAAATGAGTATAAACTCTGTTGGTGTCCATTTCCATGTATAGTTTATATGTCGTTGGAAGGCAAGTTATTGGTCTAAAGTTTTTAGGGTAGCTTGCAGGTTCACTCTTAAGTAAGAGCATTGCTTTTCCTGTTGTTAGCCAGTGTGATGTGTTTTCGGGGTGCACATATAAATAGTTCTTACTCTATTTTGCAATTTGACTATATTAATGGCTTGCCAGATTTTTTGTCCTTTGTTTTTCAAGACCTATAAGGCATTTTCTTTGCCCTTCTAATAGTAGTGTCTTAGGCAAACAAGCACAGGGATGGGGCAGAGGATGGGATCATTCATAAAGGGAGGTGGTCTTATAACTTCACACAAAACATAAAATATACTGAGTTTTTAAGGTCTAAACAGACCATTGAATAATTGCTCACAGCATTAACTAAGACAATTAAATTGTTTTCCTCTATACGCCACATGAAACCTTGTCACATCTGGCTTTTACATCAGTAATTTTTTCCTCAAGTTTCCTGGCACATCTCTCATTATTTGAACAATTCCTAGATGTCTAATTACATATGGCTGAAGATTTATAATGAATTTCCATTTGATTAGTTTGTGCCACCAGATGTTCACTTTTAATTTTGATGGAATCCAACAACAATTTTTACAGAGCAGTAGAACCTGGTAAATGTTGTGTAAGTTACTAGAAGTTAACATTAACTTTGAAGATGCCTCTTACATAGTATTTTTTTCATTCACATGCTCAGAGTCAGCAGAATTACTTTTCAGACCTGGCAGGTTAACGAAGTCAATGTAATAACATTTTTCTTAGCAGGAAAGTATGGTCATGAGTATTACTAAAAGCATCATTTATGAATAAAGTCATGAGTATTACTAAAAGCATCATTTATGAATAAAGTCATGAGTATTACTAAAAGCATCATTTATGAATAAGGCCTTGTAGGCTTCAGGCAGAACTGTAGCAGCTCAGTAGTTTAGCTGACCAATAAGAAACCCCTATGCTATCTCCTGACCGTCCATCTTTGAATTATTTTAGTTCTGTCTTGTGCTATCTTAAAATTTAGATATTATTGTGGTAGCAAAACCAGTTATTTGGTATGATGATTATTGGTTTAACCCTCTCCCTGTCTAATAACATGGAAGTCAGCATGGTTTAAGATATACTGGGCCATTTTTTGTTTCTGCACAGTTCATTTGATTATTGGACAGCTGTGGATCCGCATCTCACTTAGGGCATGAACAGACTGTCCAGAACACTAGAAAAAATGTAAATAACATCAAGCCTTGACGCAGACAGCAATCTTTATGAGGGACAGTTGATAGTTTACTTGTCCTTAAACCAAATATAGGCATGACTAGATGTGGGAGATGTCACCAATGTAAGTTTATAAAAGAAGCCAACAAGGTAAAAAGCAGGGACAAGGAGTATTTTGTGCATGACAGATACAACTGTGATTCCCAGGGAGTGGTCTATGGAGCTGAGATGGGTGTGAGAGATTTTACATCGGGAAAACCGAGAGAAAATTAAAACAGAGGATCTATGAGCATGTGTACAGTATTAACAACAAAATTAGCACCAACGCCCTAGCCAAACATACTCTTACCTTTCCAGGCCACAACTTTTCGTTTGTTATTTTACAATTAGTGGAACACAACCAGAGAGGGGGTCCTTGGGAGCTCAAACTGGAAGAAGCTGAGTTAGAATGGCAGATTGCAACAGCTGCATATACCTTTCCAGGTCTGAACAAAGCTTTATCTATCAAAAGCTTATTAAAATTGAAAGCCCTGAAGAGGCAGATTTAATACCAGCTAACACAATTTAGTAATATATCTTTGCACTAATATGTTGTTTATTTATTTAGGTATTCATTTAGACATATTTAGTACATAAAGTGCACACAAACATATACTTCTGGTTCCGGTTGTGCTCGCTGGTCAACACTTGTTTTAAAAATAGGAAAATATTATATTTTATATATGTTTAGAAGATTTTAGGATGCACATATTCTTTATCTATCTATTCATATGTACCTATGTATATAGATAATACATATGCATGTGTATATACCCATATGCACATTATCTTTTAAGAAATTGTATGTTTATTTTAGGCAATGTTATTTTATTTGTAACAGTTTATTAATTATGTCTGCATTAACTGCTTATTTACTTTAGATGTATGTGTTTTAAATTTTTATTTACATGACTTACTCTAATGTATGGCATGTTGCTTTAAAATGCATTTGTCACATGACATCATGTTTTTGGGCTGCTAGCTCATTGGCTTAGCATTTTTTGTAACCTTTTTAAAATGGGCATTTGTGATTTTGTACTTGCCTGAAGAAGCTGAGTTATTGGAGTTAGTGAAAGCGCTTACATTACGTGTAATAAACTGGTGGAGATTTTTTTGCTTGCTTGCTTGCGTTTTTTTGGTTTCCAGTTTTGCTAGTTTACTCCTTTGATTATTGGACAGCTGTGGATCCGCATCTCACTTAGGGCATAAACAGACTGTCCAGAACACTAGAAAAAATGTAAATAACATCAAGCCTTGATGCAGACAGCAATCTTTATGAGGGACATTTGATAGATTACTTGTCAACAATCTTTGCTTGTGATGCTAACTTTATAGTTAAAAAGAATGTAATGTCAAAGACCCAATAAAGTCATCAGTTGTCACAGAGATATAAATAATGCCTCTTAGCCTTTCTCCATCAAGAATATGTATTAGCATAGTTGGAATGTGAAGTTTTTGATAGGGTCTTTGCTGAAAGGATTATATGTTTTGCTCCAAATGTCTCCATCTACATTAAAGAAACGTAACTCTTACGTGAGGTTTAGAAGCATGACCTGATATTCCTTTTTGGCAGAATTCATGAAGTCTGATGTATCAGAGTTCATGAGAAGCACTCAGTCATTAAGATGTAACTTCTATAGCTTATATCCTAGCATACCCACTACTTACTGAATTCTGCTGGCATTGATGTGGGAATCATTCTGGAATTCATGAGGATATTATTACAGCACAGGTCCAGGTGAATGCATACTCTCATTGGAAAAGACCCTTCCTGAAGTCCTGCTGTTCTGTTAACTAAAGACCACTTGCAAGTCTTCGGTTTTTGAGGAATTCCTTTGGGAAAACTGTGACCTTTCAACTAGGAAACTTCTTCACCATCCTTGACATTAAAAGGCCTTTCAGCTGGAAGTTAATAAGGGACATAGCATAAAGGCAGTCCTCATAAGTGTGATAAATGATGTCTTTACCAGGGTTAGGAAAACTTTGTTGGTCTTGATGCTTGTTTCCTGGGTGTGTTTTTTGATGCCATTATACAAAACATATTAATGTAACACACTTGGGAGTATTTAATCTGGTTTTGAGGCAGCATTCCTAAGCAGATTTTTCAATTTTTGTTGGACAAATATCAAAAAGTATTGTTTGGCATCTAGTTCTCAGTCGCAATTCTCTACGGATCTTTATTGCCACCACTGCTTTTTATACGTAAATGCTGATTGCCATTTAAAATGTATGAATACCATACATAGCAAGATCTTTTACATCCCCTAGAGTGTAGCTCCAACTCTGTGATGAGATAGCTGCCTTCCGGAAATTTTGTACAGGATGACTATCAGTGAATCATGGGTTAAGCTTGAGAAGGTGAACTTTCTGATAGTGTACTCATATTATCATCAAGCCTGTACATGTCTTTCTTGTACATTAGCATGCAGACAGTGGGGTTGTTGTCAGGAGATTAACGTGTCAATGGAACAACATGTAGCACATGTACCTTTGGTGTAGAAGGCTGTTGGTTGTATTCCTACACCAGGTAGCTCAATTACCAACACTGCAGTGCAGCATAAGAGGGAGTTGTACTCCTGAGTGTGCTGTCCTTTGAATGTGATATTAATCTGAGGCCCCATCTGCTTGAATTATATTAGCTCAGATGGATATAAAAGATCCCATGGCACCTATTGAAAAGAGTAGGGGGTCTTTAGTTTTAAATCTATTTACATAATTTACAAAGTTTACAACATTAACAATATTTATATATTGTGTACAACATATACAATATTGTCAACATTTTCCACATACCTTATTTCATCTGATTTTTATAGAGAAATCTTATAATCTCAGTTTTTGACCCCACTCCATCTTCCAAAGCCAGAATCTTATTTTGTTTAAAATTATAGACAATTCCCATTGCCCACTGAACATTATTTCTTTCAGTCCTTGGTTCCTGATAATCCATAGTACATAGAACATCTTCTTATCAGTCTCCTATGCATATTTCCTACTTCCAGTACCATAAAAGCCATATTGTATCATGTCCATATTAATATCAGTCACACTTTTTATATAATTAAATATTTTAAATCACCTAATTTTTCTATATTCTAATAGCCAGTTTACATTTTATAAATACATGCTCTGTTGGTTTTATTTCTTTACAACAATTACACATTCTATTTTTCTTTTTCTTATATGGCATAATGGCTTTAATTGGCAATTTACTTACCACCAGTCTCCATAAAAATCTTGACATTCTGCCATGTTTTGACTGAATTATTGTTTTTATGGCTCGTCTTTTCTCTTCATGTATATCTTTCCAAGGATACACCTAATATGTGTACATGGTATTCTCACATTATATCTTTTTGTCATTTTCAATCTCATTTATATTACTTTTTCATAGTATAATCTTTTCTTGATAAATTGTAAATTCATCATATAAACCTTTTCTACTTAAAAGTCTGAAATAACATCCATTCCTTTCCATATTTTATCTTGAATATTTGGTCAATCAATATTTTATAATTCTCTTTCACCCATTTAAGAATTTTATACAAATGTAATAATAGTGTATGCACTATTAGATTATTGTTCCTATCCCCCCTTCTTGTTTGGGCACATATAAAGTACCTATTTTCACTGTGTTAAGTCTAGATCCAGAAATAAAATTAAAAAAAAGATATTAAGTATTTATTTTTCATAGTTTCATGGCAGACCAAGTACACTAGCAATGTATGCCATTTTGCTATTACAATAGAATTTATTAAATATGACTTTTTTCTGAAAAGATAAATGAAACATTTTCCAAAATTTACACGTATTCCTCATTTGAATATATTACCTTTAACTATTGTCTTTCTTTTATTTCTTGCCTACCAGAATCTTTACCCGACATTCTTATTTCTTCCAAATTAAATTGAATGTCTTCTAAATGCCTTGTAAAACCCAACCCTTTACTTTTTTATTCAAAGACATACCAGTGAAGTACACATATTCACTTATACACATTTAAGTATATGTTTCATGCCATTTATATTTTTTGCAACCATTATGATGCTATCTGCAGATGATAACACTATAAGTATTTTGATGTCTTCATTAGTTACATAAGTAATATAAATGAGTTGAAAGATGTAGGTTAACAACTACATTTATCATCAATGTAAATAATATATTACTGAAGGACCATCCTTGCCTTCTATGTCTCTTTATACTTACTTTATCACTTAACCATCCATTAACCATCACCCTTATAATATTATTTATATATGCAAATATACATACATTTATAATTTTCTTACATATATTATACGGATGAAGTATATCCCATAATGTTTCAAGGGTCTATATTATATCCTCGAACACTTAAAAAAGTGAACGCTGACTGATCAAACTTATTTTCGCGAAACTGCAAAATATCGAAGCAGCAGAAACTCGAATTTTTTCCTAGGGAAAGAATTTGGTTGTCCGTTTCTGTTGCTTTGATATTGTCAGTGTTATGGTGGAAAGTTACCGGTCAGATTCAGGTAAGTGTGCGATTGGGTGGATGTGAGTGTTAGGGTGATTTAGGTGAGTTAGGGTTAGGGCTCGGGTTAGGTGTGTGGGCGATTGAGTGGACATGAGGGTTAGGGCGGATTTAAGTGAGTTAGGGTTAGGGAGTGGGTGAGGTGAGTGTGCGATAGTGACGGACCTTAGGGTTAGGGTTTGGGTTAAGGTAAGTGGGTAGTTAGTGGTGTGTGCATAGTTTAGTGTAGGGTTAGGTATCAGATTTTAGGTCTATGTGTGTGGATTTATGTTTGTTTGGTGTGCTTGTGTTGTGTGTATGTGTTTTGGATCAGCGATTTTTTTTCCCTGGGAAAAAAATCGCTGATCTGACAGTTTGAGATTGTAAGCTTTCACTTAAATTAGGTCGATCAATCAGCGTTTGCTTTTTTAAGCGTTCGATGATATAATATAGACCCTGTTTCATGATGGATTATATCAAATGCTTTATTCAAGTCTCACACTAAAATCTTAACCTGTTCCTCTCTATTTATAATTTCTCTTGTTATCAATAATAATTCTGGATGACTTCTTCCTTTAATAGCATACATTGTTTTTCTCTATTAATTTATTCACTTTCACCACCATCCTTTGTTGCAAAATTTTCATGAAAATCTTATCATCTGTATTATTCAATAACACAGGTATCCAGTTCTGTATACCTTCTTTGTCTCATTTTTTCTAGGTTAATTTAATTATACCAGTACATAATTCTTTATATTGGAATCTATTTTCTAACCATTCATTTAAAACTTTGGTAAAACATATTTTCTATCATCCAGACATATCCTTATACAAACAATTTTCGATTCCATCAGGCCCTGCTGCTGACTCTGTATTTAATAATTTCTGTATTCTGTCTACTTCAGCTATTGCTATGTTCTTTAATAATTATTCATTATCCATTCTCCTAAGTACTTTTACATTCAATTCTTTTTCTCTACTTTATGTTTTTAAACATTTCTTTAACATGATTCACTATTATCTTCATTATATCTTTCTGTTTTTTATATATATTACTCTTTTCTTATCATTTATTTCTCTCATTGCAATCTTGTCTTCTTTCACTGTCTTACTCAAATACAATGCTACTTTCCATTTTTACCTTGTTCTAACCTCATAAATGCCTCTTCTTTATTTTTACATCTTATCTTTGTTTTTTCTGTTACTGAATTACCATTCTAAATAACATTTCTTATATTCTTTAAATATTATCCACCATTATGACCAGTTATTATAATAATATCTCATGCTCAAATGATCTTTCCACAATTCATTTATCATCATATTTTCTTCTTCATCCTGTTCTTTTTCATTTATTCTTTTAAAGTCTTTACCTATTTATATGTATTCTTCTTTTTCACTTAACTTTTATCCAAATTGCCCTATGATCTGAAAAGCCTGTTTGTATTATTCCTTCCTCTTTAATTTGTAATTCTGCTGATATCAGGAAATAATCAATTTCAGTCTTCATCTCACCTCTGTCCATTCATCCATTTCTTAATATTTAGTTACTCGTACTTCATTACCTCCATTCTTTTATTCATATCACTATTCTTTTTGTTCTTTTTCATGGGCTTACAATTAAAATCCCTACCATTATAATATCCATATTTAAAGTTACATAATTCAGTATTCTTGTAAACATATTTTCTCTCTCTTTACTTGTTATATATGCATATATAACAATCATTCAGTATACTTTATCCTTCCATCTAAAGTCTAAAACTGTGACCCTTCTCATTATAAGCAATGCTATAGCCAATACTTTGAATTTTTACATAGAATCCCAATGCCAGAGCATGTTTCTTTAGCTAAATTCCATACAATGTTACCTTTCCCCAATAATTTAGTTTGTAACCTATTTGTATTCATCAAAAATAATATATCCTCCAAACATACAATAGCAGAAACAAGCTTTCTGCACCATTCTAACTGTATTCTTTATACTGTTTACATTCATGGCTACACTTTTACATCCCACCCCTCATATCTTTTATAACAAGATTTTGTACATCTACTTATGGTATTTTAATCCCTTCCCTTTCTTTTTTCTTTCTTGTTTATTCCTATAATTTTTTATTTCCTCTCCCTTACTCTTTTACCTATCAAATTCTTTTTTCTTTTATTAGTGCTCAACTAACACCATTGCTTACTTTTGGGCCTTCTTCCATTTCCTTCCCCTGTATCATATGTATAATATCTTCATTATCTTTTCTAAATTTCCTTTCTTATCATTTACTGTAACATCCTCCTTTTTTATCTTGTACTGATCTTTGTGTATCTTTAAGAATTAATTATTCCTTTTTCATCTTCAATTTTGTTTTGTTCACAATCCATCCATAAATGTCCTACATTATTAAACTTATAATATTTCATCACACATTTTTAGCATTATGTCAAGTTTCCCCACAAATATAACTTTATTGTCACAATTCTCAATTGAATGATCAAACTTACCACAATAAAAACATGTTAGGCTCTCCCCAATATTTTACTACCGCTTTTTCACCATCAGCATTTATAATACTTGGTATATACAAAACATTTTCTTTTCCCATTTCAAAAAAACATATCGTCTCATCCCCCAGTCCATAATCCTCTATTATCATAACGTTTAGCAATGTCCAACACATTATTACATATATTTTATACATTTTTAATGTCTTTTTCTAGATCTGTTTTTGAATTGAATATGTAATTTATTTTTAGATTCTCTGTTAAATGTGCTAAAGACATACAAGTTCTAAAGATAGCAGTCTTTTTTCTTTTTGCATTCTCCCCCAAATTTTCCATTACATATCCATCTTCAAAAATAACGTCACAGAAAGTATCCTTATTCAAATGAATAAAACCTCTTATCTCATTTACCTTTGTGCCCAAAGGTAAAATAACATTATCCCATATCTCGCAACTTTTTTCACTTTTTTATAAATCCTCATTGTGTACTTCATTTTCTGCTTACCGTCTGAATTAGTTTCCACCTTTCTCTTGATCATCCTCTTCCCTGTATTCGCATAAGTTTTTTTTTCTTGTTTGGTTCCTTTCCCTGTATCTTCTGTGCTTCTTGTTGTTGTATTTTGTCCATAATATCCTCCCCATGATAAGTCACTCCCACTTTCCGAATTGCTTGCTAAAAGCATTTCCCGACTGGAGGGTTGTAATAACACATCCATCATTTATTCCTGCATTCTCTTCGAACAACTGATGCTGAAATTAATTTTCCAGCTCCCTGAAAGGCTCCACTGCTTTTGCTTTCTTTACCTCCTCTGCCTTTTCCACCAGCTCAGAAGACATAAATTCCCTTTACTGCTGGTTGCTGTTCTCAATAAATATGCTGTTGACTTCTGAAGGCTCGACTGCCTTTCTCGTAGCATTCAAATCACTGCTGTTACATCCCGCGGGTTCTGAAGACATAACTGTCTTCAATTTTTCCTCCTCCACCTCCATAATCACAATGCAATGTTTCACAGGCTTGACTGCCTGTACAGCTTTAGAATCACTGCTGCTATCACCAGATGGTTCGAATATACTTTCTTCCTTCTTCTCCATGCCACCACTACACCCAGAATGGAAGCCAGAAGTGTTATGGCATTCAGAGTCCACTACTCACAAACATGAGTAGGGGAAGATCCCTGATGCCCTGACCAAATTTCCCCTAGCATTATAAATACCACCTTTGGTCTACCCTGAAAAGAGGTTATTAGTATAGTGGGACTAACTTGATTAACAAAGGATAAATAAAATAAAATAAAGATGAGCGTCCAGAAAATTAGTACATCCATAATCCCTCCTTGTGTATGTGTATTCAGGTTGCTAGGATAGTTCAACATTCCTAATTTACTTTAACACATCTCAGAAATTCAGAATGTGATCTGACCCAGTGGTTTATCATTGCTGGGACATACCTTGGTCACCTTCTACCTCACATGTTGCTGTGCTGTTTATTCAGGCCTGAGTTGAAGAGATTATCTGTTTCAACTGGTGTTGAGTTTTACAACTTCACTTGTGACCCCTTGTGCAACAGCTGACCACCTAACATCCAAGCTTCAGGATATACAATGGCTAGCAGTACAATCTCCTTTAAATGTTGCTTCTTAGTTACAAAGATCTATACAATCTGAGCAAAAGTGAACCTATTAAAGCCTTACTTTCCAATACAATTCCTAAAGTGAAATTGAAGTCTTCTGTTTTCACCGTTTAAATCCTGTAAAACTATTAGATTAGTCACGCCTGAGAATTTAACTTAGCCTCCACCTTCAGTACACACAAATTTGTTCCATAATCATTTTAAAATAAAATATATATATTTTGTCTGAATTACAGAAATATGTACCTGAGATAAGTATGTGACTTATTAACATAGTATTTTGATGTATCTATTTGTTCCACTGTTATTTATGTGTGTTATTGATGCTGTCTCTGTATGACATATAGAAATTAAATTAGATTTATACCAGTAAATCAAAAAATACACTTCCAAGTACAGTAATCAGACCTAAAATAAAGGAAGTGATTCAGTCTTTCAGACTAGCTTTTTTGAGTTGAAATTTTGGCCTCTGTATCCTCAGACCTAATAACGGTATCAGAGGTCACAGTTCCACGCAGGAGGGGGGATGGTGGCAAATGTGGACTATAACAGACTTGTTAAATGAATGAGTGTTTGGACCAAGTACTATTTGTTGAGCACTTGACTGTTGCTCAACTGGTAAGATACCAGTAAAGTTTAGTATTTAATACTGCATTACATGAAGAATAGAATTCCACTTGTAATGTATCAGGGCCAGAGTTTTTTCCCTTTATGATGTTTTTCTGTTTAGGAATTATTACTGTCTTCATCTAGTCCTGCTTCAGCTCCAGGAGTAGAAGCTGGGATGACATCCTAAAGATATTGTTCATTTATGTGCGTAGCTGGCTGTTTCAAGAGGAATGTTTTGCAAAATGTTGTCACAACTATCAGTACTTTGCATTACTTGTTGGGAGAAGTAAGTCACAACTCTGCTATAAGGTTTGTAATCAGTGAGATAAACCCATACTATGCTTTAGCCTGTAGGCTAGAACTTACTTTTTCTTGCTTCATGTCAAAATACTTCTCTTTTCAAAAACAGACTACATTGTAAGTTCTCCAATTTAAGACGTCATTAATTTTATGTTGATCTTGTTGGTTGGGAGATATATCTTTTTCTCCATTTACATGTTGCGTCTGTATTAGTCATGCCTGGTAATCTGTGTGTTTTCATTCAAGGTATTGAAACTGAAATGCTAAAGATGACTTTTTAAAACTAATTTGAAGGTATCCAGGTTACAGAAGTTGTGAGGGAAAACAGCCGTGTTGTTTTGGGGATTTGGGGATTTTGCTCTGGAAGCCATATCTTAAAACTTTGAGACTAAATAATAGATGTTTACTCTCTATGATTTGCGTAATTCATACTGCATACATTCTATGACAAGGTTCAATTCTAGAAAGTAGGAGCTTAGGCAGTTTAGAAGGAAGAACCCCAAAAGTAGCATGTCCTTCTTGGGTCCACTCTGGGTTGGGGGAGGGGGAATTCAGACAGTAATAATCACTACAAACAACTAATTGTTCACCACAGTGAGGAGCAACTGGAGATGCAATGTTGGCTGCATAGCAGGAGCATGATGACATGAGAGGACAAGGTAATTCTTTTGCTATACAGAAAACTGCTAAGGCAATACCTGAACAAGTGGTACTTGAATTTGTACGTAGAGAAGGAGGATGGATATCAGATTAGTGGGGGTGGTCAAAAAGATAAAAAGATAGAAAAAGATCACAAACCTAGACTATGAAGGCAGACTGGCTTCTTTGGTCATATATAGTTTCAAAGGTTCATAGGAGATTACTAGGCTAATGGTCTTAGGATCTTTACAAGCCTAGCCATGTTCTACATGTGTCCTGTAACTGATCTTGGTTAGATGGTCGTTATTCAGAAATCAAGTAAAATAGTCTCTAGAATGTAAACTACTTGAACACAAGCACACACATGCCAGTTGCCCACAGTGAGACCAGAACCCCTACCTAGCCATTGCCAGAACACAAGGCTTAACACACGTGCCACATGACAAGTCTATGCATGAAACTCTAATGTTCATAGGCAAGCTGCTGTTGTGGACTATTTTAAGCTTAGCCAAATTCCCTTCCAAAAGTGAGAATCAAACTTTATGTCTGTGAGATAAATACCTTGAACATTACACCCCCCCCCAAAGGTAAATACTAATCTAACTGCCATGAAGCTCAATTTTAAGCATAGCCAATAACCCAGGATCAGACTCAAACTCTGCACCTTGTATATATGAGGTGACATTCTTAACCATTATGCCAAACACACCAATATATGTAAAGAGGAGATATGAATGTCAGATTATTGTAAATAGATTAAGAATGGAATAAGACAGCACTTGGTTGAACCAGTAATTTGCCTTATAGAATTCCTTGTCCTTGTGAGGTGTAGAATAAGTAGCAATAGACATGATTAAAAGAGGTGCTACTGGTGGAGGAAATAGGCAACGTTGGGATGCACTTTTATCTTCTTATACAAAACATAATGCTTCTTTACTTTTAATGAAAAAAAAAAACTCAGTCTGAGTATTAAACAGTAAGTTCATATCATTTAGTAAGTGGCAGCAATGAATCTGAATGTTATATGTGATAATAAATATTAGCATCTCTGAGGTTCTAGTGAAAGGCTGGAGAAACATACTGTGGACTTCTGTATTTATTTCAGAAGGTATAGACAGAAAAGCTATATTAAAGTTCTGAAAGTATTACTTACACTTGGATGGTGTTTTTTAATATTTTTTTTTGTTTTATATTTGTATCCATGGCAAGCATTCTGTAGCTCTACAGGTACAGTATGTCATATTTCTGTATGGTGTTAATGGGAAATGTTGAAGTGTGAGACACAGACATTAATTCTAGACTCAAACACATCCTGGACAGCTCTTGTAATGTTCATCTTTCACCAACTGTGTATTAACTAGCTGAGCTGTTTTTGTAGTCTAAATTAGATATGCTGGGTCACTCTTAGCACTATACTGTTAGGTAGGGATTAAGGGGGAAGAGGTCATCTTGGATTGCACCGACAGTGCAGTTATAATTGAAAACATGTTGATTTATCTTTTAGCACTAACCGCTTTGCTGTATCAGACTTGGGAATACAGCTTCTAAAAACAGATGTACCCGTGTTTCTTTCTGTGGTGTTGACACACTGCTGATTGTGTCTGTGTCACAAGCAAACAGGGAGGTACAAATAAACAACAGGGAAGCATTACTGACATTTTAGCTTTTGTTTTCTGTTTTGCCTGTCTTCCTCCCTTTATCCTGCAGATAAAAGTCACCTGCATCCGTCATGTAATTAAAATTCTTCCTCATTTCCTATACAGAAAGAATAGCCATAAACACAGCAGATATTACAAAAGTTGATTTGCACAGCACCCTGAATACAACTAGTCAGAGCAGCTCTCACAGACTAAACAGGGTCTGGAATAATTTATGGCATTACTTGAAATACTGGGTACCATGGAATAAAGGAAACAGGTCTTAATGGTTTAAATTATTCATATATATATATATATATATATATATATATATATATATATATATGTATATATATATATATATATATATATATATATATATATATATATATATATATATATATATCACTGAAAATCAGTTTTAAGGCTCATAATGACATATGGAACCTGAAACTAGAGTTGGTTGTTATTTTGCATTAAAATGATCTGTGTTGCATTTTCATGGTAAAATGTCTGTCATGGTAAAATGTCTGTAATGTTTTTTGTTCTTAAATGTGATGTTTCTTAAGATAGCTAAGTTATAAAACAGATCTATAGTAAATAATTGTGAGACACTAATAAATCATTGCACATATGCATAACAGAAGAGAAGAGGCGATTTTAAGAAAAATATAAGGTATGACATTGATTAGTATTTATTAGATAAATTATCTCAGATTCAAAACAGTTTTTAATGCCTTAAAGGGAGAGCTAAGGAGCAAAATTACACCTTATTAAATTCACAGAGGAAATTAAGTCAGATTACTAACTTAAAATGTAACTTTGTATAGAACTGGGTTTAAAGCAGGATGTAGACCACCTGCCACAGGTGTAAGAAGTACATGATAAGCTACATGTGATCTGGTCATATATGATGATGATGATATTCAATGTTTGCTTGAAATCCTGCCTGGATTATTTAGATACCTTTTTGAATGATAGAAAACCTTTAACCTGCAAGTCTGAGTCTTAGGCTTCTCCAAAATATCCCTGATGTGTAGTCATGTTAATCACATGACTCATGCAGTTGCTTTGATTTCCATTCTGAGACATTACAAAAGTACAGCTATTTCTTCTTAACTAGAAGACATGTAAAGCACTGTTACTGTATTGCCAGCTAAACATAGTTGATGTTATCTCAGCACATCACTGTGGCTTTGAAGATGATGTACTGATCAGGTGTGAGCCCTCTCCTGCTCTGGAGGTGCTGCTCAGGATAGACTGTTGGTAGGGGTGATGATGCTCACAAGCCCCAGCTGGTGCTGCATGGCTGGATATTGTGCCACTTGATAAGACAGTCACCTCAATGTGACTGTAAGTTGTAGAAAAGAAAATTATTTCTCCCTTTGGCATACCTGCACTACACAGAATATGTAGTTTGCTTTTGATACATCTGCTCTACTCAGAGTATTTGGTCATATTTTGTTACACCTGCACTTCTCAGAGGATTTGATCTTCTTTTAGTACACCTGCTCTGCTCAGAGTATTTGGTCTTATTTTGTTACACCTGCACTTCTCAGAGGATTTGATCTTCTTTTGGTACACCCGCACTTGCACTACTCAGAGTATTTAATCTCCTTTTGTTACACTTGCACTTCTCAGAGTATGTGGTCTGCTTTTGATATACCTACAAATCTCAAAGGATTTAATCTGCTTTTGATATACCTGCACTTCTCAGCGGATTTGATCTTCTTTTGGTACATCTACACTACTCAGAGTATTTGATCTTATTTTAGTACACCTGCACTACTCAGAGTATTTAGTCTTATTTTGGTACACCTGCACTACTCAGAGTATTTAGTCTTCTTTTAGTACACCTGTACTATTCAGAGTATTTGATCTTCTTTTGGTACATCTGCACTATTCAGAGTATTTGATCTTCTTTTAGTACACCTGCACTACTCAGAGTATTTGGTCTTATTTTGGTACACCTGCACTGCTGAGTATTTGATTTTCTTTTGGCACACCTGCATGTCTCAGAGGATTTGATCTTCTTTTGTTACAGCTGCACGTCTCAGAGGATTTGATCTTCTTTTGGTACACCAGCACTGCTAAGAGTATTTGATCTTCTTTTGGCATTTTGCTCCCTTAAAAGTGGAACATATTGCTGAAAATACACATATAAAATTATATCAGGATACAAACATTTACCTGATTAAAAAAAAGCTAAACACTATGAATTTCATAAATATGTCATCCTTAAATTCTGCTATTACAGCACTGAAAACATCTGTAGTCCAAAATAAGAAAACTAGGTTATGTTCTCTGTGTGTGGCTCCTAACATTCGTCATTTTGCTTTTCAGGGACATTCGTTCCATGCTGGATCTTATCCATAGTACTATCACGGAAGCAGCAAACACTGTCTGGTGTAATGTTACTTTTCTAAAAGTTGTTCATGTCAATGTAGATGCATCATGAACAAAACCCTTCGATCCATACCTGGTTAATCTGTATCAGCCTGATAGTGTAGTAGTTCCAAACCACAGTTGAAAGGCAAGATCCTTGGCTTGGAAGTCAAACCTCCATTTATAACATCCTATCGTCATGAAGAAAATGTAAGAGAGCAAGAGTTGTTGCTTAATGATTGTGTCACCTTACTTCTTTACTCCCAGAAAAACACATTACACACTCGCCACAAAAAGAATGCAGCCTGGTCCAAACTAAAGGTATTCAATTATAAAAACTCATTCACCTGTCTATATAATGCCACAAGGACACATGAATCATTTGCAGAGGAGGCCCTTCATTAACTTATATCCAAAGTCAATACAGAGTTCATTATTATGTATGACACAAATGCTGATTAGAGACTCTCACTGGATGATTTTATATGCCTATCTATATAGTTCTGTGTTCCCATTCAACTAATGCATTAAACATCTGATCTAGAATGGGATGACTGTAAACTGTTTGTCCATTGCTGGGAACCATGATTCCTTAAAAAAAAAAAAAATAAGTAAAAAAAAAAAAATATATATATATATATATATATATATATATATATATATATATATATATATACATAAAACTATAATCCAGTAATGGCCCATGTCACAGTGAATGACTAGAGACACTCCAGTCAGACAGATGTGCTGAAGCCATGATGGACCTTACTATTATTTGTCAGAGGTAGGAAAGGCACCAGTCTTGAGTAGTGTAGTGCTTTCTCTGAGAATGATGTTGGATGCAAAGACAAGATACTTGGTTTTAACAACTGACTAGCTGTTTGTTTTCATTCTAGTGGGATCCAGTATGTGTCAGTATAGGATGAGATGGTAAATAACACTTCCTGTTTCATTAGGGGTGGCTTACACCTATCTTATCACAACTTCCGCATGCTGTCTAAACTTTAGACTTTGCTGCCTCATGGTGCATTTTTAGGCAGTCCCCTTACTGGACATTCCTACATAATAAACTCAAACCGAAATTTGAGCTACATCATGTTGGCGCTACTCAATACTAGGAGGCTAACTAGGAAGGTGCTAGAACTTAAGATCTTCTTGCAACTAAAACAAGTTCATATTTCCACAGTTACTGAGACACTGTTTCAGTGAGGTGGCAGCATTGCCTCTATAACAGAAATTTGAATGTATCATGTCTTCAAGCCCTTGAGTAATTGTGGGGGAGTATCAATATTTGTCAGAAACACCATCACCTCATATCAAATTATCTAAAAGCCAAAGCTGAGCTCCTGGAGAACCAAATGGCCCTTAATAAATCCACCTATTACTTTGTTGCTATCTACAAATCTCCATCAATGTCCCCATAGCTAGTGGAAATTATATTCACATCTGAGGGTTTAAATATCTAGAGAACCTCAATTACCCAAACACTGATTGTCACACTTACACCTCTAAAAATGGATATGTTCAGCATTTTTCAGACTTTATTAGTACCACTATACTAGAATAAATTGTAAAACTACCCTTGAATATTCTTGACCTACATCTTGCCAGGCTAGCCCCTGCCAGTACCCCACCACACCTCTCTCACTCACTCTATCCCTGGTTAAATCTAATCCAAAATCAGTCAATTTCTCCATTAGCAAAAAGATGGCACACACCAGGTGTAGCCAAGGAGTTTATTCAAGTATACAGCCAATGCTTGTATGTGCTTTCCCCCCAAAAATAAACTTTGTAGTGGAACTTCATCAAATAAGCACAAACAAAAACAAAATCATTTAAATAGTGAAATACACAGTACGTCATGTCCTCATATATGTTTAAAGAGAAATGGCACCTAAAAACAAGTAATTCATAAAATTAAAGCAATAGTACACAATAAAAGACTATGAAGAATAATAGTAAAATAAATCACCCTATTTTTTTAAAAACATCATCCTCTAAAAAGCATTCTGTAAATAACTTCCTAGTACGAATGTCTATAAAAAATATGTATGTCATATACAAATATACATTACGTGAGTGGTATATCATAACAAAACTGTGTAACATGTAAGATGCAAAAGATCAGTGGATTAACTCTAAAAAATAACAGCAGTATGCTACACAATAATATATAGATCCTTGACTACAGCCGCGGTGGTGCAGCGGTAGTGTTGTCACCTCACAGCAAGAGGTTCTCCCGTACGATTCTCAGCTGGAGCGCCTTCTGTGTGGAGTCTGCATGTCCTCCTCGCTTTCGAGTGGCATTCGAAAGACATGTGTGGATGGGCGTGCCTTTGTTGAAGGTTGGGTGTCGGGCTGGGACCTCAGCACCATAAAAATCAACTGCCAATCATTAGTGGACTGGAGTCGCTGTGGCGACCCCTAACCGGGAAAAGCCGAAGGAACAACAACATGAATTAAAAAAAAATTTGGAGTCTATCTATTCAGGGACTTCAATTTCAGAAGGCTAGTAATGGATAAGCATTCATTCAAGCCTAGCCAATGAGTGGAATCTAACTGAATCTGCCAACATAATTCAGCTTTTTCTAAAAGGTAGGGCCATGCACCCCTTCTTAATGGGGGAGAAATAGTGTCCAAAACTATAAACTTGAACTTGTGGTCAAACTGCTGGTTTATGTGTTTGGCCAAAGCATTTACCTCACAATGATCTCTAATATTTCAAAGGTGTTCCCCAATTCTATTTTTGAGTTTCTGCTCCATTTTCCCTATATAAAAACACGGGCAAAACTCACAAAGTGCGCAATAGACTACTTTATCAGAATTACAATAGAACTTATCCTTGATCTTCAGTCTCATACCATTAATAATGATTTCACTAACCTCTAGGATATAAGAACAAAATCTGCAAGAACCACATGTATACATATTGCCTGGGGTCTATATTGGAACATTGAATATTTAACAGTTCGAATCACTAAAGGTCGACCCTTAGTGATCAAACTGTTAAAACATTGAATGTAGCAAAAAAAAAATAAAACCAACAACAAAAAAAAAATGGTGTAGGCTAAGCCCCCCACACCCCCCGCTACTTAAATATACCAACTCCGAGACTGCATTACATTGAAGTAAACGGAAAACTCCCCTTACGGAGATTTCCGTTTACCTCTTCGATGTTCTGCAGTTTCGCTATTCTCGTGTCGACAATGTCAGATTCGACATTGTCGGCTTTCACAAATTCAATATAGACCCTATTGCCTGACGTCTGTGGCTTATCCTGGTGTTCCAAAAGGGACTTGATATTGTGCCCTTTCTAAAAACACAAATGGGCCTATCACCTAAAATCTCTTTCAGGTCTGTTTCACTTGTCAGTAATTTCCAATTCTTCTCCAAAATGTTTTTGATATAATATGCATCAACAGAAAAGGTGGTAAGAAAACAAGATCTGAAAGAATTGCCTACATTCTCCCTCACTGCAGCAGGTGATTGTAAAGTCGGGTCAGATGGACTAGTGATGGTGATATTAGAAGGGTGAATTCCCACAGTGGAGTTCTGTGTTCAAGAGAAGGGTAAAATGACCGTTCTCTCTTTTACAGATGAACTCATTTTGAATGTTTTCCACTAAATGATGTGGGTAGCCTCTTTTGGTAAACATTTTACTTATGTTGTCACATTCTTGCAAAAAAACTATCCTTTAAAGTGATCATTCTGGCAACTCTAACAAATTGACCTTTCAGAACCCCTCTTTTTTGTGAAAAGGGGTGGCAACTTGAAAAGTGTAAAAAGTTGTTAGAGTATTTGGTCTTGCGGTATATTTCTGAGGTGAACCTATTATTCAAAGTATCTTTCTTAAGTAATATATCTATATAGGCTATTTCTGTTTCACTAATGGTATGAGTAAATCTTAAAAAGGAAGTAGAATTGTTGATGTATTCAAGGAATGGACCAATCTGTTGTTTTGGCCCATCCCGAAGAATAAAAATGTCATCCAAAAAACGGGCAGAAAGAAAAAAATGGACAACTGGTCAAAAATGTTTTCTCCCACTCTAACATAACAATGTTAGCATACATGCCCCCACATGCTGCACCCATTGCTACACCCTCATTTTGGACATAATAGTTATTTCCAAATAAAATAAAATAGTTTTTTAGAACCATGTCAAGTAACTGTTCAAGCATATTAATTCTATCTTGTGGTATCCCTTTGTCAACCAAGTATTCACAAAACCATAAATCCCTAAGTCGTATGGGATGACTGCATAGAGGTCTCTTATGTCAACTGTGATAAAAATATAACATTCATTGAAGTTTACTAAATTAATTTTCTTCAAAAAGTCCCAAGAGTCAATGCAAAGTGGGGGCTCAGTTTTTAATAAACCCTTCATTTCCAAGTCTAAATAGTTGGCCAGTGGATGGGTAATAGAGCCTCTGGCATCTACAATGGGGAATAAAGGGGGTTGGTGTACGTCCTTGTGGATCTTTGGTATACCAAATATCATGGGGGTGATTGGGTAGTTTACAGCTAGAAATTGATGTTCTTCCATATTAATAAGACCATCTATAAAGAGGTCTTGTAAATAACCCCTAATCCTTTGGTATGCACCATTCACTTCATTGAGTGAACATTGGGTGTCAGTAGTTGTCTCCAAAATGTCTTCCATTTTCTTAAGATAATTGTCCTTCCACATAAGGATGTCACCACCCCCTTTTTCTGGTTTCATTACCCTTAAATTAGTGTTGAAAGAACGATTAAGTGAACCTCTCTCTATCTCTCAAACGGTCATTATGTTTCTACTATAGTCAGGAAATCCTTCTATCTGGCTTAGTTAATTTCCAAAGGAAAATCTTCAAGATCCAAAGAAATCATCCTGCCACTGTACTATTCCCTTACCAGAGCCATCATTGAATACAGTACCCACTTTGCTATGTACAAATCCAAACATATCACTCAACTGGAAAGGCCCCAACAACTTCTAATAATAAAACATAAAGTCCTTAAATCTTTCAGCTGTCCTAACAGATTAGCCCAGATCTCCTTATACTCTGTAACCTGCCAGATGCCCCAAGCAGACCTGTGTTTTGCTTTCAAGCCATGAAAGGCAGAATTTTTATTTGATCTCCTATTTCTTCACCAAAACAGTGGTGCTACCTACTTCAACAACCTAAATCTACACCAACAAATAAACAAGACTTGCTGGAGGATTAGGTTCTTAACGCAATAAATTCCCAGAGTATGGAATAACTTAACACTGCTGATCAACTAAAGTACTACTTTGGCTTCAATTAATGCTAGTCTTGACGATTGAATGGATGGGGAGAAATTTCCCATCCTTTTCAGCTTTGGAGATGATGACTATTAATTATTTAATTTATTTTTATTTTTATTTTAATAAATGAGCACTGATAAGTATGTGTAAAATGTGGCCAGACCTTTTAAGTACATCTGCTTAAAGAAGTTTACTGCCAGGCATCTTATGGCTTCCAAGATCACTTGCCTAGTGCTGTTCTTGTGCTCCTATGCTATGATCTAAGCTTTCCCAGCTGTAATCAGTATAATTCCCTGTATATGTGTGTCCTACGTGTGTATGTGTGTGTGTGTGTGTGTGTGTGTGTGTGTGTGTGTGTGTGGTACGTTGTTTACATTGGGTACAATTTAAAAGTACTGGCAGATTGCATAAGAGCAAAGTAAATCCTACATCTGGACTTTTCTCTAGTTATTGTGAGACCAGTCATCATAATCTATAAAGAATACCACTCCACAACACTATGCACCCTACTTTAGAGTGACACACCACTTACTCAGCAGTCAGTCTTGTGTATAAGTACAGCACAGAACAGGACAGCTTTATGCAGCCAATGGCCATGCAGCCTAATATTTGGCTGCATTAGCTAGTCTTTGTTACACACAAAACAGGCAAGCCAGCACAGGAATCAATGGATTAAGTTACTGTAATGAGATACATAAAAATAAAACATCAGTTCTTGCACAACATTTTGTACATTAGGGTGCATTTATTCCCCAGCGGTAGCCTGCCCCTCTAAGAAACCATTAGTTCTATTAAGTCATCTAGCTTACATCAGTGCATTTCAAAATGGAACTCTCCTATGAAGCTAGCACACTCTTTCTTAGTGTCATAGTTTCATAGTATAGTACTAGGCTATCTACCCTGGGGCATTTGTAAGCCTAGCCATAGTGATGTGGCATTTGCCACCCCATTAAATGGTACAAAAATGTACAGAATACATTAAGAATACTGTGTCTAGTAGTGACACAATGTAGGTCCCCTTATATAATAGAATTAGTTTACTGTGCCCCTGTCTAGCAGTGACACAGATGTGACCCCTGGGGTAAACTTACGATCTCCCATCCACTCATCAAGATTTCTCTTGAAGAGAGTCAGTGAGGGGCTCTGCCTAACATGAACTGGGATCTTGTTCCAAAGCATGGGAAGCCTCTGGGTTATGAATCTATCCCTCCAGCATGTCCTATTCATACTTGTGCCGAGGTTTAAGTCTTTAGCTCTCGTGGTCCTGATGGACTTGGATTTTTTGAGGTGGAGCATGTCCATCAGATCCTGATTGGACATGGCCTTGTACGTCAGGCAGAGATCACCTCTGAGCAGGCGGTATGATACTGAATAGAGCTGAAGTTTCTTTAGTCTGGCAGAATAAGACATATGTTGGAGACCCTTGATCCTCTTGGTGAGGTACTTTTGTGGTCTCTCCAGCTGTTGCAAATGCTGGGTGAGGTACATACCAAATGGGGCATTGTACTCAATCATGGGTCTGATGAGGGAGGAATATACGGGTACAATGACATCCTTGGATCTGGATGTGAATCCCTTCATGATGAGGTGTGCAAGGTAGAATGTTTTTCTAACCACTTTGGCAACGTGGGGGTATCAAATGAGAGGTCGCTGTCGACTTGGGTCCCTAGGTCTCTGATTACTTTTTCAGTACTCAGTGGGTTGTTGTCTATGTGATAATTTGTGGGTACTTTGTTTTTCCCAAAGGGGATGACTATACATTTTTTGGCATTTAGTTTAAGGCCGTGACTCCGGCACCAGTTGTCCGTTTCTGTGAGGCTTTTTGTAGGATGTGTGTGTCTGCTGGTGTATCTACTATGGCACCTAGTTTGCAGTCATCTGCGAACTTTGTCAGCCACAGCCCTCCTGTGTTTGCTTTAACATCTGAGAAATAAATGCCGAACAAGAGGGGTCCCAGGACAGATCCCTGTGGGACACCACTTGTGACTGGCTTTGAGTCTGACATTGCTCCAGCAATTTTAACTTTATGGGTTCTGTCCTTTAGCCAGTTTGCAACCCATCTAGTGACATAAGGGTTTATATTTAAGCTGTTGAGCTTATCTATGATGCCTGAGTGGGGTATTGTGTCGAAGGCCTTAGCCAAGTCTAGGTATGCTGTATGGACTGCTTTGCCCTCGTCAATGGCTCTAGTGACTGTTTCGAAAAAGTCAACCAGGTTTAAAAGGCAGGATCTGCCCTTTACAAAGCTGAACTGGGTGGGGTCAAGTGTCTGTAGGTCCCCTATGTCTCTGTTTATGAGTTCCATGATGATTCTTTCCAATGCTTTGCAGACCAGGCTGGTTAAGCTTATGGGGCGGTAGTTTCCAGGGTCTGTAGAGGCACACCCCTTGTGGAGTGGGACCACTGTTGCTGTACGCCAGTGTTCAGGTACATATCCCGAAGTAAGGCTAAGGTTAAATAGCATTTTTATGTGTGGGTGTAGCTCCTCTTGGAGTTCACGTAACACGCAACCCGGGATACCGTCAGGTCCCATTGATGCTGTGTTCTTTGCTTTGTTTAGGGCGGTTCTCACTTGGACATCTGAGATGACAGGGAGATTACATTCAGCTGGGATAAGTATTTCTTCTTTTGGGGGTGAAGGAGGGGAGAAATTTGCACTGAACCTGTCAGCCAGAATGTTGGCAATATCTGTGGGTTCAGTGTATTTTTTATTGTTGTGAACCAACTCTGAGCATATCTGAGGGTTTCCACCAGGTTTCTAACATAGCTGAAGAAGGCTTTGTGGTTATCTTTAGTGTCCTTAGCAATTTTTCTCTCAAAGTTGGCCTTGGATGTTTTATGAGAGAACGTAGTTTTTGCTAATGTTGATCAGAGATGTCTTCCCTTCATGGGATTTTGCTCTAACGTGCAGTAGCTTCCTTCTTTGTTATACAATTTGTTTATGGCTGAGGTCCACCAGACAGGATGCTTACCTTTGGTGGAGAGGGACTTGGATTTGTTTGGGATTGCATGATCCATGCATTCTTGGAGATGTCCATAGAAAGCATTTGTGAAGGATTCGGCATTGTGGGATGTGGTATCCACTGGCACAGTGGGCTTAAAGGATACCATCTCAGTCTTAAGAAGAGTGAAGTCTGCTTTTGAGAAGTTTTTCACTGTGGTCTTTTGTGCTGGGGGTGGAGGTGGGATATGTATATCCAGGGTGATTAATTTGTGGTCAGATCTCACTAGTGAGGGTTATACTTCCGGTGTGGAACATTTTGTCCCCATGATTGTGATGATCAGGTCCAGTATATTATCTCCCCTAGTGGGAGAGGTGACTAATTGTTCCAGTGCATTTGAATTTATGAATTCCAGGAACCTTTGGGCTAGGGTATTAGGGCTAGAATAATGTACCCAATCTATGTTTGGGTAGTTGAAGTCTCCCAGTATGATGGTATTTTGTGATACATTCATATCCTCCACTGTCTTCAGGAAGGCTGAGTGGAGTTCTTGAGATTGGGAGGGTGGTCTGTAACATGCTACCAGTTGTATAGCAGTTTTGCCTATGGTTAGTTGCACCTGTATGGTCTCTGATGCTTCATGTGTTGCTACTAACCTGGAGGTGTGGGTGTCCTTGATGAATATGGACACTCCCCTCCTTTGTGGTTCGGCCCGGGTTTTCGGGCCGAAAAGCATGATACGAGGTATAGCCTGGTAACGCTGGGGTGCTCTCAGGAGCCTTGAACCAGGTTTCAGTTACTGCACAGATGTCGATGTTCTCCATGCTGAGGAGTGCATCAAGTGCCTGCATCTTGAGATTTAGACTTCTGGCATTGAGCAGCATTACCCTTAGTTTTTTTCCATTATTGTTTTCTAAGGAGGTGGGTTTGTCTTTTGAGCCTTGCCTAAAAAGGCACTATGGGGGTGGCAAGAGCCTTAGCCAATATCTGGAAGCCCAGTGGTGACAGGTGTAAGCCATCCCTTGCGAAGCAGCGTGGCTTGTCCAACATGTCATCCCAGGCAGACAGACATTGGATCCCCTTAGAATGACACCAGTACTTGAGCCAATTGTTAAAGCTGATCATCTTGTCATTGTATTGTGGTATCATTCTTGGTGAGGGCAAGATGCTGCTCAGGGTCAGGGTCATACCAGCCTAGGCTACATAATCGGAGAGCTCCTCTATGTTTCTTTTCATGTAGTCCAGGGAGGTACGTCTCAGGTCATTCACACCAGCATGGACAATGATGGAGTCATATTTGTACTTGCTTTGGAGTGACATGAGTGCGTGTGTTATGTGGCGGATCCTAGCTCCCGATAGACAGCTCACAGTCACCTTCTCCTTGATCAGCCTGGTCAGCGGGACATCAGTGTGTCTGACTATAGAGTCACCTATTACTAGTGTATCAGGCAAGGTGTTTGGCCTTAAGGGCTGTGATTGGTTGACACACTGATTTATTGAAGTATGTGTTGCCTGTGTTTTGTTTTAAGGTGGTGGATTTTTGGGTGTCTGCTTTGGGAGCCTCTCTTGTTTTGGTAAGTTTTTTATTAGAGCCTCCGAGTATGTCTTTGTGTTTTTATGTGTTTGGTTTGCAGTTGTGGTAGGTCTATGTGGGACTGGGATTGTTGTGTGTGTGGTTGCCATCTCCTCCTGTCTGGTCATGCCAGCCCTGAGTTGAGAGAGTTCAGCCTCCAGTTTGGCTATATAGTTGCATCTCTCACATGTATTTGTGTTTGTTGGGAGGAGGAGAGTGTTGTCTGTGTACATGAGACAATTGTAGCATTGTCTCAAGATATCCAGATTGACCAGCTGAACTGGAGATGACGCCAGTAATCTACCACTCGACATGCTAGAACTGTATAAGGGAGTGCTGTACCTTTAAGGGAAGTGGATATTCACAGGGGTGGTAAGTAGATGTAGCGCTTTATTTAGTACGAGAGTGCTTACTTAGTAGAGAAGTACTGAGAACAAGTGCTAGGCTTATAATATAGTAAGTAGTCTGGTTATACTAAGAGTATAGCTTCCTTAAGGGAAAATTTGAAGAGCAGACTTGGCAGAGCCAGAAAAAGTTTAACCTTGTTTAGCCAGAAAAAGTTTAACCTTGTTTAACTGGCGCTGTGCTATGCGCACAACCGCGCAAAGCCGTGCAAACACGGATTTTAAACAGTGAACTACAAAAGAGCTAGAAATGGTCCAAAACAACCAATTACTACAGCTTCTTGTGCTGAGGTCACTTCCTACAGGGACAGGTAGGCTGCTCAAGGCTCCCCACTCCCACTGGTGAGCAAAGAAACTTCCTTCTATCCAAGTAAGGTAATGGACAACACAGGAACTACACCACAGCCCAGAATACAGCAATGCCTGTAAACTAGTCTAAACTAGTCGAGGAAGGCGGGAAAACAAGGATTATGTTTTTGTTTTTTTGGTAGAAACACACAGAAAATGCAGGAACAGTGATAAATTAGTTACACAGGCTAGCACACTTTAGTGGGCAGCCTCCACAGTTAAATTAAACAAACAAACAACAAACTTTCGATCAAATTCGACTAAAATGTAACTTTAAGTGCAGATTTTAAAATAATGCAGCAAACAGTTAAAAAACAGTTCAAACTAGTTCGGGGTAAGCTACAGAAGCTAATTCAAGTGAAAAAAAAGCAAAGATAACTAAATCCAGAAAGTGGTCACTTTTCTGAGTTCCCTGCTGCTAGGACCACTCTGCAGACCCACGAAGAGCTTGTCTGAGTAGTATAGCCAGAAAAAAACGCTCAGAGGCGGATTTTAAACAGTGAACTGCAAAAGAGCTAGAAATGGTCCAAAACAACCAATTACTACAGCTTCTTGTGCTGAGGTCACTTCCTACAGGGACAGGTAGGCTGCTCAAGGCTCCCCACTCCCACTGGTGAGCAAAGAAACTTCCTTCTATCCAAGTAAGGTAATGGACAACACAGGAACTACACCACAGCCCAGAATACAGCAATGCCTGTAAACTGGTCTAAACTAGTCGAGGAAGGCGGGAAAACAAGGATTATTTTTTTGTTTTTTTGGTAGAAACACACAGAAAATGCAGGAACAGTGATAAATTAGTTACACAGGCTAGCACACTTTAGTGGGCAGCCTCCACAGTTAAATTAAACAAACAAACAAACTTTCGATCAAATTCGACTAAAATGTAACTTTAAGTGCAGATTTTAAAATAATGCAGCAAACAGTTAAAAAACAGTTCAAGCTAGTTCAGGGTAAGCTACAGAAGCTAATTCAAGTGAAAAAAAAGCAAAGATACTTAAATCCAGAAAGTGGTCGCTTTTCTGAGTTCCCTGCTGCTAGGACCACTCTGCAGACCCACGAGGAGCTTGTCTGAGTAGTATAGCCAGAAAAAAATGCCCAGAGGCAGATTTTAAACAGTGAACTACAAAAGAGCTAGAAATGGTCCAAAACAACCAATTACTACAGCTTCTTGTGCTGAGGTCACTTCCTACAGGGACAGGTAGGCTGCTCAAGGCTCCCCACTCCCACTGGTGAGCAAAGAAACTTCCTTCTATCCAAGTAAGGTAATGGACAACACAGGAACTACACCACAGCCCAGAATACAGCAATGCCTGTAAAGTGGTCTAAACTAGTCGAGGAAGGCGGGAAAACAAGGATTTGTTTTTGTTTTTTTGTTTTTTTGGTAGAAACACACAGAAAATGCAGGAACAGTGATAAATTAGTTACACAGGCTAGCACACTTTAGTGGGCAGCCTCCACAGTTAAATTAAACAAACAAACAACAAACTTTCGATCAAATTCGACTAAAATGTAACTTTAAGTGCAGACTTGATGTGTTTGCCAGGAATGGTTAATCCCTTCTAATCCTTCTGCTGGTGGTTCCTCGGCTGCTAACTGAATTAAGATAGGCTAGGTAATTGTTAGGGCTCTATCTCTCTCTATATCAAGGATCTAGCTTAGGGACTATCAAAAAATACATCACCATTTGTTGCCAATATATGAAATGCAAAGCAACAGATTGACCTAATGATTTCAAACTGGAATGCGGCTTCATAATACATATGCTGTCTTTCGGCATATCCCGGTTAGGGGTCGCCACAGTGGAACTCCGGTCCGCTAATGCTTAGCAGGGGATTTTTACGTGCCGAGTTAACAGCCCTGACGCACAATCTTCAACGAAGGCACGCCCAATCACGCATGCCTCCACACAGAAGACGCGCTAGCTGACAATCGAACGCGACAACGCTACTGCAGCACCATTACCACAAGGACTTCGTAATACATATAATATGTATTATTTATTTCCCATACCTCATCTGAAAGATTGTGCTTGGAAGATTTTCCATCAGTGATTCTAGGTGGCAACAAACATTGTTGAAGTAGCTTTTATAACATGTTATATTGAACATGTGAGTTCTGTGGAAGTTGCCTTTTGAAAGAGGAAAATAATTGTTTTCATGCCCTTGGCAGCTTTTCTACTAAATCAAAGGTACAAATACAATAATTAGAGTATAGGGCTTTGCTCATACATATAATAAGCTTGGGAGCTTTCCTCAAAAATATATTTACTTCTTGGTGCTAGTTTGTCTGTTTGTTTGCTTGTTTGCTGTATTGTAAATCACTTTCCTTTAGCTGAACAATATTTGTTAAATGCTGGTTCAAAAAAATGAAAGCATATCTAGCATTGTATGTTCTATACAACTCGTCTCATCTGTTCTCGAAGGCTAATCCTATTTACTGGAGGTATTTGTGCTCCTGGCTACATGCATTTTTTTAGGTGTCTACATCACAACATCAAAAAGACTGGAGATCGAACGGGATTTACATCCAAAATGCCAGTTATCAAACTTGCTCTTGTGGAAGGTTGTGCCTCCGCCACATCCCCACTAATTATATATACCAACTTTGAGATCACACTAGAGTGAAGAAAGGGCAAATATTCCGATCTTCACTGTACCGCGATCTCACAATAAACTCCTCGATGAATGGCATTTCCGATGCAAATGCTGTTCAATCACAGGTCTTTTTGATTTGGTGATATAGACCCATTTTATAGAACCCTTCTCTGCAGGTTGTTGTCAGATTTCGTAAGACTAGCAAGATGGCAGTGAACGGCAATAGTGGTGAATAGGTACACCTTTCTGTGTGCTGTCATTTTTATAAAGTAGTCAACTTGTACTTATAATAAGAACAGTAACCTGGGTGACTTGGTTTAATTATCTTGCATTATGTATTGTTTGTCACTAGCTCTTTTTCATGTGTTATTAAAGTTGGATTATTTATCTTATGACTGATATCTTTATAACCGAATTCAAAGGTCTTGAACTGGGCTAAACTGGTCTTGAACTAAAATAAATTTTTACTTATTTACTTAATTTTTTATTTACTTAATTTTTACTTTATAACTTTAGAGTGAATCTAAAATGATCAAAAATAAGAAAAACTAAAAATATATATATATTTTTTGCAGGGGCAAGCCCCTCTATTCCTCCACACCCCCAGCTAATTACATATACTAACTTTGACATCCCACAACAGCAGGGTTGATTAATTTCCTTCTCCACTTCATTGCAATCCCATACAAAATGCTGCCAGCAAAAAACATATTCAAAAGAACATTGAATCATATATGAATTTGCTTTTTTTTTTTTTTTAACAACAGTAAAAAGCATTCACTCATGAGTGTTTGTTGTTTCATATTGTAACCCCTGCATAACCTGTAACATTACACAAGCAGAGCGCAAGTTCAACTCTGAGTGTTTAGAGGGGATGGCCACTGCTGACAATAAATTCTGGCCATGGAAATGGGACAGAGAAGGTGGGTAAACCCAGATGTAAAGAATCACTAATAGTTTGACATCCTTTTGAAGATCTGCTGCTACAGTGCGCACCTTATGCACAGCTGCACCTTATTTCATTTACTGTTACTTTCACTCTTGCCCTTGTATATATTGTCTTTTCCACCACAATGCACCCTCTTCCAGAGTGTATCAATTCTTATTACCTTAAATGTAAACCACCACTCCATAAAATCAGAAACCTTTTTAATGTCAAATAACATTGTACTCCATAATAGCTCCTGTTCATCCCAGTTAACAAAACTAAATGCTCTCAAGGATCAACAGGTGACTTTCCTTTAAATCCAATGTCACTTTCCTCAACCAGCCAGGGAAGTACCTTTCCAGTCCTGCCACTAGTTCCCTTACAAATTGTTGACATTATCATTAATAAGTAGGTGTTTATAATTCAGCCTGCCTTCTAGATCCCTTTCCCTTTTGGATGTACAATTGCACTTGTGCATTTCATTGTTTCTGTCAAACCCTGACAGCCATCTCCCCTGAAAAATCTGTACCAACTCATTTGAAACTGCTTTCCTATCTGCTTGTAAAAGTCCATCTTAGACCTATCTAACTTTCACGTTTCTCATCTTTCAGATACCCAACCAGATTCCTAGTTTTTTTCTTCTTCTTCCCTTTGGTTGTTATCAGTCATAGAATGCTGCCATCTTTGTTTTCCAGTTTCTTTACTAATGCTGCCTGAGGGCCTTCCTTATACAGTGTACCTGACATACTCTAGAACCATATTCTTTCTTCATTACCTCCATCTTGCTCATGTTCCTCTTTTCTTATAAATTCCATGCTGAGCTTCCCATCCTTCTCTCCCTTATCAAAAAATACTGCCTGCACTTCTCTCTGTCTCTTTCTTCACCTCTCTAGATGCCAGTTTGTTGATTTTTAAGTTCTCCTGTGTTTCATTTCTATCCTACCACTTTCCTGTGAAGTGTCCTTAACTTTCTCTCCATTTTTCTTCTTCTTTTTCTAACTGCTTATTATCCTTCTTCAAGTTCATGTTCCATCTGTCCCATCTGACTTTCCCATCAACTTCACCCCTTCATTCTCATTTATAGTTTCTGCTACCATATTAGTTATCTACTGCAAACCTTGCCCTCACCCACTTCAGGGTGTTTCATATCTGCCCCTTTCTCCTCACCCATCCAGGCTAGCATGAGATGTTTTTCATGATCACCTTCCCTGCTTTATGCCTGTTGACCAATAGCAGGCTAGCCTACTTTGCTTGCTTTTTCTCATGCGTCACAAAACTAATCTCTCTCTCTCTCTCTCTCTCTCTCTCTCTTTCTCTTTTCCCCATTACCGAACATCCACATATAAATTAACACCTGCTCTTTCTCACTTCACTTTGGTGCCCTTTGTGAACCACCATGTCACTCAAAAATGTTCTTTTCATACATTCACAAGCGCTTTTTCTATCCTCTCTTATCAACACATTATCTCTTCTCACAAACCATATCCAGTCAGAAGAAAAGAAAGTTACCTTCTTTACTTCTATGTGGCTCATCAGTTCAGCTTAAAATCATACACACCTCCCTGACTTTGCATTTCAAAATCACCCCTCTCCCTACATGAATGATACTACTTCATTGTAGACAGAAATGATCTTTTGCTTAACAGTATCATTATCCTGCTTTCTTACTTTCTTTTAGACAATCCCCCAACATGACCTCCATCCCTTTTCTGCATGAATTACTTACCTACCTACCTTTCCCTTCCTGAACTTTTATCTTTGGCAGTATAATAATACTTTTTCCTGTTCTGTTTATCTTTTTTATCACTTTTTCTCTCTTCACCGAGTCCACCAAATTTCCAGCTTTTAGATCTCACTGCACTCCTACTTTATTACATCCTACAATCCATATAGGTTCATAGGTCCATAGGCGTTTACTAGGCTAACGACCACAAGTGCCTTTTTAAGCCTAGCCATGTATCCCAAATCTCTGACAAGTTCTGATACCCTTGATAAGTGTAAGCAGGGGCTTGGGAGATGAAACATTTACAAGCTAGGGTCTGGGAGATGAACTATTTACAGGTTGCCTGTGCCCATTAGAGATATAGGTATCAAACCAGGTATGAATTTCCTGTTCCCCATCCAATTGTCCAGGTTGCACTTGAATTGGGTTAGGGAGGAACTCTGCTTAACATGGATGGGGAGCTTCTTCCAGAGACAGGGTAATCTCTGGGATACATACCTGTCTCTCCAGCAGGTCCTATTTATATCACAGGCAAGGTTTAAGAATTTATAATGGGTAAATCTGATACTGTTTGTTTTGCAGCTATGCAGAAGTCCATCAGAGAGAGGTCTGACAGTGCCCTGTATGTCAGGCATAGATCTCCCCTCAAAAGCCTGTAGGAGACAGAATACAGGGATAGAGCCTTGAGATGGTCTGCATAGGACATTTTACTTAAACCCTGTATTCTTTTAGTCAGGAACCTCTGTGGCTGTTCCAGTTGTTGGATGTGCCTGGTTTGGTATATACCAAAGGGGCCATTGTAGTCAACGATGGGTCTGACAAATGGTGAATACAGTGGAACAATAACTTCCTTGGACTTAGATGCCATACCTTTATTTATTATTTACGCAACATAAAAGGATTTCCTCACTACTGTAGACACGTAATGATCAAAGGCTAGATTACTATCTATCAGTGTCCCTAAGTCCCTGACTACTGGATCAACTCTAAGGCGTGTGTTGTAAATATGATAGTTACCAGGGTGGATGACTTCCTGAAGGATACTATTATGCATTTCTTGGCATTTAGTAAATTTCCCCATCTCCCATCTAGACCCAACAGGTTTTGGCTCCATTATTCACACTCTGTGGACTATGTCACTTCCATTACCTTCAGCCCTGCTATTCTCAAATCTAGTTTGTTTGTTTGTTGGTGCTTATATTCTACCAGATTTCAGCTTTGATGCACACATCTCTGGGCAATGAATGTCTCTGTCACCTGTTGACCTCCACCTTTTCTGACTACTTCTATTGCTAATGAAATTTATATGTCCACACACCCTCTTTTGATCCAGAAAATCTAGGCCTTCCTTGACCACTTGAAACTGTAGCCTTGTTCCTGGCCTATACAAAAGTAAGGCCTCTGGATGAACTAGACTGATTGCTAACACTAAACTGTTTCATTCCTTCCTTAAATGCTTGACATTCCCTACACAGTTCAGGAAAGAAATCTTCCTGCATTGCTGCTTGCTTTGCCCAGTCCTCTCCTGTTGGCTGCTTTCTACTTTAACCATGCTTTAGTCACCATTTCCCTCATGTGCCACTTAACTTCTCCCTGAGGTTTGCCACATCTGTCACATTGTTCAGTGTTGCAAGAGTGCAATAAATCATGTTTCAAGCCACCCCTTCCATTACAAACCCCTCACTGAAATGTATCTGTGGTGCCTGTTCTCACCATAACATTCAAATACTATTTCACTTTCTGTTCCACTTTGTTGTACAATGTAATCATGTATCCGTCCTTGGCAGACTTATCACACTCTGCTTTTTTATCTCCTTTGAAAGATGCTTTCTGCTTTCCTTTCTCAATAAGCTAGACTGAAACCTGGCAGTCTGGAGATCTACTGTCTCTCCCATTTTCAACTTTCCCTTCATAGGGAAGTTTAGTGAGAAGGTTTTTGTTAATTTTAAAATAAAGATTGTACAAAATTATTTCAAGATAATAGAACACAAATAACTATTTACAGATGCCCACATAGTGAGAGTGTTTTCATGCATCCAGTCATTTTTGTAATCTGCACTTGCTTATGTTTTCAGGGAGGTTTCAGGCTTGAGCAGTGTCCTGAAACTTCTCCTGTTAGGGTATTTAATGACCTGCTAGGCATGAGGGGTATATTAGGCCCATGCATTCTGCCCCATTTTATCAGTTCAGTTCCCTCATGGCTGGGCATTAAACAACAAAGTTAGCAGCAAACACATAACAGTCTAAATCTACGTTAATTAGATAAAAAATATGCTTGTTAGTATATTATAATATGATTATTAGAGAGCATGTTTTAATAATCCTGCATTATTTAATCAGGGTTTTGCATTTAAGCTGTAAAATATAGGAGACATATGTATTTTATAAAGCATCTGCAGATCTTTGACTGTTTCTACTATAATGTGTGTATTAAATCAGAATATTATTAAGGAGTAAATACTTCTATTATGCACTTTGTTTAAGAGAGAATGCATTATGAATACAGGGACTTTAAAGAGGCACTGAAAGGCAAACTATGTTATTATGTTCTACTGTTCCAGACAACTCAGAAAACTAGATGTTTTAGTTAATGTTAAGTCAACAGCTACAAGATTCCATCTGACTCAAAGTACCATTATGTGACAGCAGATATGACTTGACTATAAAAACTATGATACATGCTTAGTTAACTGGTTCTCCTCATCTTCTGTCAGGACTTGAGTTTGGTATCCAGTGCCTGAACTGATGCACCAGGATTCATGT